>NC_133389.1:7402803-7705833 GCF_047511655.1 Castor canadensis
TATACATAATTAAAATAATAATAACTAAAAAAGATGGAAGAGAAAAGCTTACACATGAAAGTTCAGGCCAGTTTTCAACACAATAACACAAAACTAGAACAATCCCACATGACTTTTAAAGGTTTAGTCATTGAATGGTTAGGCACACTTTGAATGGTATGGTTAAACACACTTTATTTTATTCAGAATACGGAATACTAATCTGCTCTAAAAATTATTGATATAGTCAATATCTACATGACTTTTCAGATAATAATTAATGAAAAATCAGTTTCAAAGGGTTTTCTGCTTTGAAGTAAATTCTATTTAAATATTATTATTATCTTCTTGTTATGTTTGTGTTTTGAGACAGGATCACACCATGTAGCCCAGGCTGACTTCAACCTCTGGATCGTCTTTCCACAGCCTCCCAAGTTCTGGGATTACAAGTGCAAGAACTATCTCCATCTTAAATAGAAATTTGAAGTAACAAAAGTATGGAAATGGAGAGGAGATTTACTGTTGCTTGAGAGTAATTATAATAAGAGAAAGGGCAGGATGTGAGGCACAGGTATTAAAGTGCAGCCTGAAGTTTCCTATGGTAGGGAACCATCTTGCATCTACACTGTCAAGGTAAATATCCTAAATTTTCTAGACATCACTCCTAGAGTAAAGGGCCTGGAGGATTTATCTGTATCATTTCTTACAACTGTATCCAAACCTGCAATTATCTCATTTTTTTAAAAGTTTAATTAAAAACAATAGGTAAAAATTACAAAGACAAAAACTCCTGTGAAATAAAAGTTTGTTTTCTTCAGAGAGAATATGGTATTGAAGAATAGAAGTATTTTCCCTCTACATTTACCTTGGCTGAGCAGATCTAAAGTTTATCTCAAGCAAAAGTTCCTGAATTGAAAGATATAAACACAAACACTGTACTTGGCTGTTCATCTAAAGCATGTCTATGTGTTTACTTTGATTTCATCATAAAAATGTCACAGAGTATGTATTTTTCAATGGCTTATTGTTCTCACTTGGATTTATGGACTGGAGGCCATATTTTTAATGCTATTGTTTCTTATGTGTTGAAATTTTCTCAAATGCCTAGAAAGTTAAGAACTAAATGGGCTGAGCAACAGCTGTGTCCATTTCCCAGTTCCATTTTATTTTTTACTCGTGTGGGCTGAAATGAAAATTTTGTGATTGATATTCTTTATGTTGTCTTTTTAATATCTCTCCTTTTAGCCACACTTGGCAATTTAATGAAGTCATTTGTTCAAGTAGATTCTTTGAGCAAATGCATTGCTCTTTAGGAATAAATTAGACATTTTCAGAAGCACTTTAACACTTTTTGCAAGATTCGTCATCAATACCTTACAGAAGTTAGTTAATAAAAATGTGCGAAAGAGTATAACTCATGCACAATCTCATTTGTAAATTGAGAATAAAGATTTGAGCTTAGATTGTACATTAATTATTGCACCCCAGGGTTGTATTAGTTAGCTGGTAACTATGACACCATAAAATTACCTGAAAAGCATTTTAAGGGATGGAAATCTTTCAAGGAGTGCCAACATACAAAGTAGCACCAGAGTATCTATCTATTCCATGTATATTATCCAGTTCAATCATTGCTACTGATCTCCATTTTCCATATGAAACTAATAGCAATATTGAGATTAACATTTCCAAAGTCAAAATCTTGGAAACCTTGAATTATACTACCAAAATTCATTTCTCAGCCCATTTCCTTTCCATTATGACACATGACCTTATCGTAAAGTAGAAGAAATTAAACAAAAATATTCTACTTACCAACTAGAAAAGAAATAACAGTTCAGTCATGTTTTCCTAAGTTATTTATTTCCCTTAAAAATGGATAATAGAGAAAATTATAAATGATAAATGTCTGTGAGTAGAATAATTCTAATTTTCTTTAAATAGGTTTGTATTTGTATCTTGTCCCTTCATCATTACAGCATTTCCATTATTCTTGTCGTCTGATCTGTTTCTATGCAAACTAATCACAGATAATTATGAATCAGGTGGAACACCATAGTAATGAGAAAAGCAAAGAGGTTGAAACAAAAGAGTAGCAATGGAAGCCATGTCCACCTGAAAAGTAACAAAACAAAGAGCAATGAAATAGTGTCATCACTGATCAGATGCAACTTTAAGTTAACTAAATCTATTTTCTTCTAAAACAAAACTATACTTTTAGAGACATGTCACTATGTACATTAAGCCCCTGTTATTTGCGTTCACTCTTTTTATTCCTCATAAACATTTTGGTGCTTTTTCTACATCTTCAATTCCCACTTCCTTAGTGCAAATACCTCATAGTTTAAAGGTCAGACTTCAACCCATACCTGCAAACAAGTGACACCTAGCAAAGCCTTATTCAATTTTGTTATGAGGAATATTTGACAAAACCAAATAAGTCATTGCTAGGTGCCACTGGTTTGTAGGCCTGAGTTGAAGTATGACCTTAAAACACCTAGAACACTCCTCAGAATCTGAGACAGGCAAAGGTCATAGGTAGACTTCCTCCCTGAAGTTCTGTATGTGAGAAGGCTTGCCTAGGTCACCAAGGTCATGTTGCTGTGCCGTCTTTTCTGTCTGGCACATTCAAAAACCTCAATGCCTGGCAAGTTATTTAAAATTAATATGCTTTATATATTGCATTAGAAATGTGTCCCAGTAAGGAGACCATTCAATGTTTCTCAAATCAAACTGGCTTGGGATCCACTGAAATGATTATCCATGTTGATTCATGAGGGAGTTAATATAAAAATTCAGAAATATGATGTTTGCATTTGAAAAAAACAAATTTCAAAAGTTGTTTTAGAAAGAAACATTTTGAAGAATGTCAATGGGTCAAATATCAACTTATACAAGTTAAGGAGTCATTACATCACATAGTATTTTACAATAAAATATACGACTTTGTTCCCTTAAATACACACATATGCTGGAAGCCAAGTTGTACAGCAGCTACTTTTCTTATTGCCATGTTGAACACTGATTAAATGAGAAATACAAAAAATGAAAAATTGTAGAGACAACAATTTAAGATTTTTTCCTTAGGAATTCCTCCCGTTAATGATTAACTCGTTGATAAACAAATTTATCAATTCCCACTAAAATTTATATTTAACATGCTCAGTTAACAGTTACTCTCCAAGGTTCTATATTCTCTAGAGAAAGCATATATAGCCTTTTGAATTATATTTTAGGTTTTTTTTAGTTATTTTGATAAATATGTCACTGTTGAATTTCACAAAACCATTTGCAAATTCTTTTGGTATATAACCAACTGTTTTGTTTTAGATTAAAATTACCCCACCTACTTTGAAATAGAAAAAAAACTGAGCTTGACTGCAATCCCCCTTGTCTTGGAATATTATCCCTCCCCTTGGCTATGGGAAGAAATATAGCATGATAACTTTTATTATGTTAGGTTGTATGACAAATGTGAGGGCACTTAGAATTTTTGAGTAATCCAAATATTCAAAAGTTTCAACTAGTCAAATAATTGAATGTTTGAGCAATTAAGACACCAAATAAATTAATTTTCAATTAACCAGGTGAGAAATTATCTTGGGTGGCCATAGCCTAACAAGGTGAAGCTAAAAATGATTATGGCCCTATCTGAAGAAGGAGTAAGCCTAAGAGATGTTCTGATGCCAGCATTGGAGGTGCCCTACTGTGAGTGGACTGATAGAGAGCCACATGACAAGGGCCTCTGAGAGTAGCAGGCAAGGACATCCCTGGCCAAGAGCTATCAAGAAAACAAGAACTTCAATAGTATGACAGAAAACAAGTTGTGTAACAGTCTGAGGGAACTTGGGAATGAAGTTCTCATCAGAGCCTCTAAGTCCATTTCAGCTCATGAAGCACTGAGCAGTAGAGGTCTTCCAAACTCAACAGTCACTTGACCTATAAACCATTGCAAAAATAAAATCTGTGTTGTGTTAGGCTGTTAATCTTTTGTAATTTTACATAGCAATAGAAAATGAATGCACCAGTCCTTTCCTGGCAATGACACAATGTAGAAAACAGCAGAATTAGTGACATTTAGGGAAAAGGGTAGGAGGATGAATATGGTGCAAATAATGTGTACACATGTATGTAAATGCAAAAATGATACCTGTTGAAACTGTTCCAGGAATAGGGGGAGGTGAAGAAAGAGAGCAGAGGAGGGGATGAATTCAAGTATGATATATTTGATACATTTAAGAAACTTTGTAAGTTCTAAAATGTACACCATCAAGCACAATAATGAAAAAAATGTAAAAAAAGAAAATATTTAAAATCATCCAAAATTTCTATTTTCTTACATTTGCTGAAGCTTTCTTTGTGTTCTAAGATATGATCTATTTTGGAGGAAGTTCCATAGGCTGCTGAAATAGTGTGCTATTGCCAGATGAAATATTCTATAGACATCAGTTAAGTCCACTTGATCTTTGGTGTCATTTAGTTCTAGGATTTCTTTGTTGATTTTTTGTTTGGATGACCTATCCAACAGGTAATATTACCAATAGGTAATAAAGGGGTATTAAAATTTCCCACTACCACCATGTTGGAGTCTATATGTGCTTTTAAGTCCTTTAGAGTACATTTGATGAAGTTGGGTGCACTGACATTGGGTGCATATAGGTTGATAATTGTTACTTTCTTTTGGTGTGTTTTCCCCTTTTATTAGTATGAAGTGTCCTTCCTCTCATTTGACCATTTTAAGTTTGAAGTCTATTTTGTTTGATGTAAGTATTGCTACTCCTGCCTGTTTTCAGGGGACATTGGCTTGGTAAATCTTTTTCCAGCCCTTCCCCCTAAGCCAGCATTTATTTCTGTCTGTAAGATGGGTCTCTTGTAAACAACAGACTGACAGATCTTCCTTTTTAATCTAGTTTGCCAAATGGTGTCTTTTGATGGAGTTGAGTCCATTGACATTCAGTGTTAATATTGATAGGTATGTGGTGATTCCTGCCATTTAGTTATTTTTGTTGTTTAAGGATTTGAGTGTGGGCAGCTGAATCAATGTTACTCTCTGATTATTTGTCTTCTTCTCATAGTTTTGTTTGCTTTCATTTTCTATGTGCAGAATACCTTGTAGAATCTTCTGTAGTGTGGTCATATATTGTTTTAGTTTTATTAAAAATGGCTATACTACCAAGCAATCTACATGTTCTGCATAATTCCCATCAAAATCCCTGTGACATTCATCACAGAGATTGAAAAATCTACCCTAAAGTTCATCTGGAAACAAAAAAGACCATGAATAGCCATGGCAATATTGAGCAAAAAGAGCAATGCTGGAGGTATCACAATACCTGACTTCAAACTATACTACAGAGCCATAACAATAAAAACAGCGTGGTACTGGCAGAAAAACAGGTATAAATTCCAAAGGAAAAGAATAGAGGATCTGGATATGAATCCACACAGCTACATCCACCTCATTTTTGACAAAGGTGACAAAAATATACAATGGAGAAAAGACAGCCTCTTCAACAAGTGTTGCTGGGAAAAGTGGTTATCTGCTTGCAGAAAACTGAAACTAGATCAACTCAAAGTGGATACAAGACCTTAATATCAGACCTGAAACCTTGCAGTTAGTATAAGAAGGAGCAGGGAATATTCTGGAAGTAATAGGTATAGGAAAAGACTTCTTCAGTAGAACTCTAGCAGATCAGCAACTAAGAGAAAGGATAGACAAATGGTACTTCATAAAATTAAAAATCTGCTGTACAACAAAAGAAATGGTCTCTAAATAGGAGATACTGCCAACAGAGTGGGAGAAAATCTTTGCTAAATACACATAAAAGTCTGATAACCAGAATATACATGGAACTGAAAAAACTAAACTCCCTGAAAATTAATCAACCAATAAAGATGTGAAGAAGTGGGCAACTAAACTAAACAGAACTTTTTCTTTTTTTTTTTCTTTCATTTTTCTTTCATTATTCATATGTGCATACAAGGATTGGTTCATTTCTCCCCACTGCCCCCATCCCCTCCCTTACCACCCACTCCGCCCCCTCCCTCTCCCCCCCCTCAATACCCAGCAGAAACTATTTTGCCCTTATCTCTAATTTTGTTGTAGAGAGAGTATAAGCAATAATAAGAAGGAACAAGGGTTTTTGCTGGTTGAGATAAGGATAGTTATACAGGGCATTGACTCACATTGATTTCCTGTGCGTGTGTGTTACCTTCTAGGTTAATTCTTTTTGGTCTAACCTTTTCTCTAGTACCTGTTCCCCTTTTCCTATTGGCCTAAGTTGCTTTAAAGTATCTGCTTTAGTTTCTCTGCGTTAAGGGCAACAAATGCTAGCTAGTTTTTTAGGTGTCTTACCTATCCTCACCCCTTCCTTGTGTGCTCTCGCTTTTATCATGTGCTCATAGTCCAATCCCCTTGTTGTGTTTGCCCTTGATCTAATGTCCACATATGAGGGAGAACATACGATTTTTGGTTTTTTGAGCCAGGCTAACCTCACTCAGAATGATGTTCTCCAATTCCATCCATTTACCAGCAAATGATAACATTTCGTTCTTCTTCATGGCTGCATAAAATTCCATTGTGTATAGATACCACATTTTCTTAATCCATTCGTCAGTGGTGGGACATCTTGGCTGTTTCCATAACTTGGCTATTGTGAATAGTGCCGCAATAAACATGGATGTGCAGGTGCCTCTGGAGTAACAGTCTTTTGGGTATATCCCCAAGAGTGGTATTGCTGGATCAAATGGTAGATCGATGTCCAGCTTTTTAAGTAGCCTCCAAATTTTTTTCCACAGTGGTTGTACTAGTCTACATTCCCACCAACAGTGTAAGAGGGTTCCTTTTTCCCCGCATCCTCGCCAACACCTGTTGTTGGTGGTGTTGCTGATGATGGCTATTCTAACAGGGGTGAGGTGGAATCTTAGCATGGTTTTAATTTGCATTTCCTTTATTGCTAGAGATGGTGAGCATTTTTTCATGTGTTTTCTGGCCATTTGATAAACAGAACTTTTTCAAAGGAAGAAGTCCAAATGGCAAAAAAAAGCACATGGAAAAATGCTCACTATCCCTGGCCATAAAGGAAATGCAAATTAAAACCAGACTAAGACACCACCTCACTCCTGTTAGAATAGCTATCATCAGAAACACCACTAACAACAAATGTTAGCAAGGATGTGGGGAAAAAGGAACATTCGTACACTGCTGGTGGGAATATAAGCTAGTATAACCACTTTGGAAGACAATATGGAGTCTTCTTAAAAAAACTAAGTGTGGATCTGCCATGTCATCCAGCAATACCACTCCTAGGGATTTACCTGAAGGAATGTGACTCAGGTTATTACAAAGGTACCTGCACACCCACGCTTATTGCATTACTATTCACAATAACCAAGCTATTGAAAAAGCCAAGATGACCCACTACTGACAAATGAATTAAGAAAATGTGATATTTATACACAATGGAATTTTATTCAGCCACAAAGAAGAATGAAATTTTGTCATTTTCAGGTAAATGGATGGAACTGGAGAACATCATTTTAAGTGAAGTTAGCCAGGCTCAGAAGGCCAAAAATTGCATGTTCTCCCTCATATGGAGATTAAAGATCTAAAACAAATGCAGTAATGTTATTGAACATGGTTCACAAACTAAGGGGAGAACATGCATGGGAGGAATAGGGAAAGGGAAGGAAACCTAAAACTTGAATGTGGTTGATGTGTTCACTGTATAAGAGTGAATAATGTAATCTTAAAATGACTGAGGTCACTATGGGAAGAGGACCAGGAAGTAGCAAAGAGGTCTGGTAGAGATGAACCAATGTGGGTTGTCATATACATATACATGGTAACAATACTAGAAATCTTTCTGTACAGCTGTCTTTATCACAAGCTACCGAAAACGATATGTCTTTATCATGTTTTCTCTTCAACAAAATCGGAGAATAAGAGAGTAGAACAGGATCTGCTTGGAGTGTGGAGGTGGCTCAAACAATGTGTACACATGTGAGTAAGTATAAAAATGATAAAAGGAAAAAATCATTCCAAATTGATTGAGAATTGATAATATTTAACAAATACTGAGTTAATACAATAAGAAAGTTAAATGGGTAATTATTCTATTTTCAAAATTCAGCAGAACTATAGAACATTTACATTTTCTATTCATACTTTAACTAGCATGGGACTCTTTTTTTCCTTTACTTGGTCGCTTTTATAAGGATGATAACATTTTCAGTTAAATCTCTTGAATATCTTTAGAATAACTGCACTAACAAATGTGTCATAATCTTGGATCTGATTTTTTGTTAATGATATAATTTTTTCCCTATCTTTTGAAAAGTTTTTTACTGAGTACCACCAATTTTCAACAGAAATCTTTTGGTTTCCCCATCAATATGCATTATTTTCAAATAAATCCATACCTTGATGACTTTTCACTTTGGAAAACTGAGATTCCCATAGTTGGCTATAGTATAAATATTGAAGGATTTAATTGTTGAGAGAATGTGTGTTAGGTTTTCATTACTGTGACAAAACACCTGGTGCAAAGAACTTAAAGGGAGGGACTGATTTTAGTCAGAGTTTCAGAGTTGTCAGTCCATGATGGTGTGGCCTTGGTTGCTTTACACCCTGGGTAAGGCTGAAAATCATGGTCACAGGATGCCTGGCAAGATAGGAAGCAGAAAGTGATGCAGAAAAAGAGTCCAGGGCCAAGATGTACCCTTGAAAGGCCTGCCTCCAGTGACCCAATTCCTCCAGTTAACCCCCACCTTCCACAGTTCTACTTCTCAATAGCATATTCCAAAATTTGTGTCAATGAATGGATTAAACCATTGGTTAGGTGAGAGCCCTCATGACCTAGGCATCTCTGGAAACACCCTCACAGATACACCAGAAATGTGCTTTACTAAATAACACGGCATCTCTCAATCTAAGTAAGTTAGCAAAATTAACCTTCGCAGAGTGTACCATCTTAGTTTACTAATATACTTATATTTCAAATTCGTTTTTTCTGGGAATTTGAGAAATATTATGGATAGGAATTCAAACAACTAAATGTGAACAATTATGCAGCAAAACATTTTAAATGTAACAGCATAGTATATCTCTATCTCTTATACACTTACCCTAAGGACTTTTCCAGAGCCTCCGGCACATTCCCATTCTCTAATTTCAACAATTGATGGAAAGACAGTGAATACTTCTATTTTTCCATTTGCTTACATGGCCCACAGTACTATTTCTGTTTATCTTTCATTTATTTTGGCAGTACTGTGGTTTGAATTCAGTGTCTTGCCCTTGCTAGGCAGATGCTAGACCATTTGAGCTATATCCCAACCCCAAACCAGACTACTTTTTAAAAATAACCAATAAAATGTGGAAATTTTTTACATGGTTCTTGTATATTTCTTTTAATTGTGTGTAATCCACTATCTCATTTCATTTCATAGAAGAAGCTAGATTGGATCAATAATTGAATTTCCCGAGTGATGAAATAATGTCATATTCGATGCTACTCTTAGAAAAGCAACTTAAAGATGTGTGGCAAAAGTGAATGTATTAAGTATGTGTGACACTCTTTAAGATAGGTGTGAAAACATGGTCACAGGCATCAGGGCAAAGGAGTGACAAGGTTGGAATAATCTGGGAAGTCTCTCTGGAGTGTGCTGTCATCTATGACACATCGTGCTGGAGTCAGGACTCATAGGAACTGTGAAGGTGTGATGTTGAACACTGTTGTCTGTGCAGGGACCTCAGTAAAGTCATGGAATAGAGATACTTTAGAGTTTTTTCCCCCTCCACCTAGTGAGTTCCAAATTCATGAAGAGGAGCAAACAACTAGATAAATACAGAATGATATGACAAGTGACAGGTTGAGTGTACAGCAATAACCAAGAATCTGTCAAGTCTTTTAAGTGTAAAAATTCACTTTGCACTCTTATAAAACAAAAAGGGTCCAACAAAGCTTTAAAATACAACAAAAATATATCCCAGGCTTGAACTGAACTATATCCCAGGCTTTGTGAAATGTGGTAGTCTTTTTGCCATTTTCCACTGGTACACTTGTTTGCTATTAATGCCTGAGCATAATTGGTTATGGTACAAAAAGGGTTTCAGAGAAAAGAAAAGCAATGTAAATGACTGGGCCTCTAAGTCACTGTATATGCTGCTAAATTACTTTATTTGTTATATCAGTTTTGCATCACTGTATATCATCTAGTTGATGAGAAGTAACACTATCTCTTAAGATGAGTTAAAATTCACTTGAGTGGTTGGTATATCAAAGCTGATGGGAATAATTTCAGAAATTAATACTTACATAAAAACAAAAAGCATTAAGATTTTGAAATTTTTACAGAAAACTAAATGCAAATGAAAACAGCAGAAAAGTAATTCTGAAAATCTAAGATATATAGACAGAAAACAGTAATATAGGAAAGAAAATTTTGATGTCAAACATTGAAACATTTGAATTATAATCTTATTCTAAATGCTGTTGTTCACATGTACACTATGTAAGCCACATTAGTGCCACAGAGCCCATAAATATGGAATAAATGTGGTTATTATCTAATGTAATAAATGTATATTACACATCATGTAATATAAGAGACATCGCTGATACGCTGAACTTTTGGGTGGTGAGAGTCTTTGTTCAGTGCTTAGATGAAAATCAAAGGTGGACTCTAGCATCAAAGGTCAGAAAAGAGTTATTTGTAGAGAAGAGAAAGGAAAGGCCACATGGGGGACATGCATCGGGACCTGGAAACCAGTAGTCTGCTGAGTCAGGTTGGTTATCAGGTTTTATAGCTTTTTTATTGCCAGAGGGAAGAATTTTGGCATGAAAAGGTGTCTCTTGGGAAACAGAAGTGTGTCTCTCTGGCACAATCAGGGTTTCTGGGGAAGAAGGTGCATTTCTCCTCCTAGCTAATCCCATCTTTTGGGAACTCGTGGACCTCCTGCAGTCCATTCTTCATCACCATTTTTAAGCTTAGGAAATGTCTGTCTAAACATTGTGGCAATTATTGGAAAGATCAGTTCCAAAATCTTCACCAAAAATTTTTCTATAACTTTATATATGTGTGCATATGTGTACAAATACACATGTCTGTGTATTTTATTCTAATAAGGTAGGTTAAGGCAGGTAATAGTAGAGTTACATCAGTTTAGCCTCTAATCTTAAAAACTTTTCAATTTTATATGATTTTACACTAGATTATTTTTAACTGTGAGGTCAAAACAAACCTAACTATTTTAGAACAGTTCAACAGTAGCTATGCCTATACAAGGCATGCATGTTGAGAGAGTACCTTCTTATACTGAGTCTCTTGATACTAATTAACCAAGTGTGATAATTGGTGTCCTCTATTATGTTCAACAAAGCCAAACACATTTTTTCGAGATTTAGAAACCAAATATATGAATGTATGAAATGTGCAGTTCTAATAACTTACATGCCAATCTAATGAAGAAGTAAATTCCCATACGTTATTTTTAATTTTATGGGGGGCTCTAGCATTTGAACCCAGGGCCTCACACATGTATGTATTCTACCACTGAGCTATACTCCCAGTTTATGCATATGGTTTAATTTGAAATGTTCCAGTAATGCTTCAATCTCTATATTAAGAATCACGGATTGAAATTTCCAATATAGGGTTAGTTAAACTTTTTCAAGAATGTCTAATATGAAATTTGTGGAAGTAGTTACCTTAATATGAAACCAAAAGCCATCAAGTTAATTATACTTTGTAGATAAATTTCAGAAATATATTTTAAAGGCAAAATTCATCATAAGAAAATGAAAATAATTACATTTATTAAAATCATGAAGGATACTAAACAGCTGCAGTTTTAATGAATCCAGAAATGACATATTTTAGGAATAAATCTTCCAATTTAAGACACCAGACTGACCAAATAAGAGTTTCTCCTTTTGTCTCCAACATGCCAAAGAAAATATATAAAATATATATAAGCTATGCTTATCTTAAACCCATAATAAGACGGATACATTAGAGATTCTCAGGTTATGTGATAGTTGAACACATTATCTGAAGGAGGATAATTGGTAAAACCTGTTGGAGGAAGTATGTCCTGGAGAATTCACAGGAAAGACTGCAGCTGTAGAGGCTGAGGAGTTTATTTATTTGAAATAGTACACCCCATTCTTTTCAAACATTCTGAGCAACTAGATACCTACCACCATGGGCAAGAATTGAGAATTTCTCAATTCTTGTAAAAATGAACCCCAGTATATAGACATTTCTTCAGTCTTTACTTAAGTCCATCAGTCAATGACCCTGACACTTGACTCCCAGTCAGTTTCAGGTTGCTGTGCTCTTCAGTATGAGGATACACAGATAGATCTCTACCATATGGACTTCTGCCATTTGAGGAAATCATGAAAGAACTCCATTCCTTACCCCCTCAACCTGGAAAAAGGAAGATTAAAAACCCAATGGAGACATTAATGATTTAAAGAAAAGAGGTTTCATAACATACTATTATAAGCAAAAAATCTCTAATTAGTATCTCAGAGAGACCTAAGAATATATTATATCATAAGACAAGAGAATAAGAAAAAAGGAGTTCTTGGATATTAAAAATATAATTGCCTCAATAAATTAAGAAGAAAGAATTCTTGGAAGCTAAAAACATGATTGCTAAATAAATAATTAAATGTGTGAGTGGGATACATGAAATCATCACCATATCTTAGAAATGTGAAATTAAATATATAAAGAAATAGAGAAAAATGAATCTAATCGTTTCAAAGGGGAAGTAATTGCATGAATGAAAGATAACTATAGCTGAGCATGTGGATAGACGACAAGTAACTTTTATCAATGTGCATTAAAGTACACACTCTCTACTTAGTGTCAACTTTTAAAATGAAATATAAAGCATAAAATACAAAACCTAAGATGACATTGACATGTAAACATTAAAGGGAATAACCTTAACAAGAAAAAGCACAGCATAAACTACATTTGATGCTTTAGCTAGCAAAATAGCTCGTGCAGTTATCTCTTGGTATATGAAGCTTTTCTGGACAAGAGAATATTTATTTTACTTCACATTTGCCTTTTTAAATTATAGCCCTGGACTATCTAAGGTTTCAGTTGATATTTGCTACTTTTCCAGCAGTAATTTTTAAACACAATGACTTTGCTAAAGATCTCTGTCAGTATGAAAACTTTTCTAAGTCAAGTATTGACTTCTTAAGTCACTATCACAGACAATTTTCTTACTAAAACATATGTAGTCTGAGAGAAATATTTCACAATGTAAGTATTTTTTACACTTATTATTTGAGGTTTGATATTTTGTGGAAGAATGTCTGTTTTCTTAAAAAATGCTTAATGAAAAACTTCTTAGAACCATAGCATGTAGAACTAAGTATCATTTTGTGGAAGTAAGTTTACACTAATTTTTAAAATATTGAATATTTTATTGGCGTTTATTAAATTGAACATAATAATGGGTCTTATGAAGATATTTTTCTAAGCATATAATGTATTGGTCATATCTTCCCTTTCCCCTCCTCTCTCCATTTGTCTTCCCCTTCCACCTCCTTAGGATCCCTCTTTCATTTTTATTATCTTGGATCTTTTTGTTTTGTTTCCACTAATTTTCAAAACAACATAAATAGAAAAGCTAAATGAAATGCTTTAATGTAAATACCACCTGCTATAGATAGTCAATAGACAGATAGATAGATGACAGGTAGATAGATAGATAGATAGATAGATAGATAGATAGATAAATAGATGATAGATAATAGATACATATATACAAAGATGCATAAATATATAGATACATAGATAAGTAATTGCCTCTTCCTTTTCAAATAAAGTATAAATCGGAATAATATCATGTTTTTATTTACCTGTTGGAAAGCTTGTAGCTAACTGCTACAATGAGAATAAAATTACTGCTTTGGTTTCCTCTCCACACTATCCTGTCTTATCACCTGTATTTACTTTTGGATGAAGGCATGGAGCCAGGCTAATGTCAGAGCATCCTAGTGACACATGGTCGACCCCGTACACAGAGGTCAGCTGGAGTTCAGGGCCATATGCCAGGGTAGGTGGCACTGCAAAGACTCCCAGGGAAAAGCAGCTAACTTAAGCAGCCTAGTTTTTTCTGAGTGAATATGCTTGTCATCTTTTCTGTGTCTTGCAGAACATTGAACAGGGATATTTTGCTTCTATTTTCTTGGAGCAAGCTATGCCTTCACCACATACTAAACCTAGAAGCAGGGAGCAGACAGTAAATCCAGGGAAGCTCCATGTGCCTCTGCAATGACCTGTCCTTACAAATGGAAAGACCCAAGTAAGGAAGATCAAAGTGTCAGTAGTTCACCTGGGCAGGTGGAGGAGCAGGTTATGTGAAACTGGATTTCTCCTTGATCACAACCATAGCACCCATCCTTGGAAATCTTAGAAAGGTCTTAGGGAACATGTGCCAGCATTTAAAAGAGACAAAAATCTATGTCCACAAGAGCTATGAGTGGAAATTGAGCCCAAATAGTATCTACATATCCATGAAGGGGTAGTGAATGCAAATGGGAAATTGTAATAACAGGCCAATTGCCACCACTTAAAGCTAGAATTATATACATAAAATTAAGAATAACTTCCTAGTTTCAATGCAGCCTCATCAGGACAATGAATGCATAGGAAATCTAGCAAAACATGTATTCCTTACATGTGAGTAAGTCATGGAAGTGATTAGCTGCAGCTTTCTAAAATGGTTTTCAGTTTCTGTCAACTGCAAATGTTCTTTGAATTTGCTCAGCTGTAGTATAGATTGCTATTGAGATACATGTAAAACAGAGCTTAGGGAACAAATAAGAGGTTATGGAATCTCCAATAGTCAATTATTGGTCAGATGTCTTTGTGTATGTTATTTAAATCCTACGAGCATCAGATTTCATCTCTATAAAATGGCAATTAATAATACCTGCCATCAGTTCGGTTATTTAATATTAATTCATATTTATATTGAAGTGCCTGAGGTGTATTATGTAAAACACAAGACATTCAAGAGTTTGCTGTTCTTTCATGGTACATTTTCAATCATTGATTCAGAAAATAAGCACAAATCGGAAATACTTTGTGCCATTCAGAAAACAATATACTGGATTACATGAGCAAAAAGTAAAATTGTTGAGGTCAGAAAAGTATCCAGAAGGCCCATTATGCATGGTCTTAGAGACAAAGATGCATTTTCTGAATTAATTAATTGCTCTATTTTTGAGACAGGGCGTCACTATGCCGCCCAGGCTGATCATTCTTCTCAGCCTCCCAGTGCTGGGTTTACAGGCGTGCACTCCCACATCAGGCTTAAATTTATAACTCCTCACAAAATGGGAAACCACTAGGGTATTTGGAACACAGAAATAACATACTCTAACCCACATTTTAACAGGACTTCTCTGCTTGCTAGCTGTAAATTAAATGCCTAGTCTAGCAAGTCAGGAAGCTTGTGAAATTGTTCAGAGATGAAATAGTTGGATGAGAAGGTAAAAGGTAAATATACCAAATATTACTCATGCCCGATTGTATATGTAGTTTGAAGACACAGCTGACAAAATTTGCTCCTGCGTTGGACCCAGGAAGCAAAACAAATAGCAGTAATAGATCACACTAGATTACTGTCATACACCGACAAAATTTTGGACTCCTTCCTGTTGAGTAAGGTGAGGAAATCTGGCTATATTTTGAAGTGGCAAATAAAGAGTTCATCTGAGGATATCTTTTTTTGAAAAATCTTATAGAAGGATTAATCACACATACACACACACACACACACACACACACACACACACACACGACTTTACTAACCTTGACAGGTTCTCAACAATGCTTCTGACTGTTTTCGTTAGACCTAAGTTGACCACAATAACTGTTAAATGATGCACTGGATGCTGTTGCCCCTGCATTTTAAGTCATGATTAACAACTTCAGGTTCCCAAGCATTCAGAGAACAGCTCTCAGAGTAGACCTAAGCTTTGATCTTCCCTAGTCTATGCCAGAATGTCTATATGATACACCCCACAACAATCGCCTTGAGCTGTATTCATGTTCCAAAGGTTTTATTTCATTTAAGTTCATTGCTTATGTCATTGCTTCTCCTTCCAGAATGAAGGAGACTCCTTGCTGCTTGGACTCCTTGCTGCTTGGCCTGGGGTGCTTCACACTGGAAGAACATAGAAGCAACTTGATGACTTCTTCCACAGGGGTCTGAATGATTAGATAACAAGGTGAGCTTGGATCCTGTTTTCAAACTCTTCTTTTTCTACTGTCAATTTAATTATTAAGGTAAAGATGCAGTGTTTGTGATTGGTGGCAGTGGGATTGGGACAGCTCTTGTGTTTCTTATTCCTCCCCATGAAATTGGTTTTAGACAAGACACTAGTGGCCTTGTGGCTATTTTCTATTTATATTAACCACAAATATCAAATACTAGATCTGTCTTATCAAGCACAATGTACAATTCCAATATTATGCTAAAGAATTTTTAACATAATCTCAACCAACTAAAATAAATCTCTACATTCCTGCATATGTCTGTATGTGTGTGCCAGTGTTTGTGTGAGTGTCTTATGCCTGTGTGAAAATGGTTTCTGCATATAATCTTTCTTTCATCCTTACAAAGGAATGATAATTACATTTTGTCAATGATAATTTAATATTTCTCTAAAGTCAGCTCCCACTTGCTTCTCCTGTTATTTTTGTGTTTTTCTTCTTCCACTTTTTTCTCCTCTCTTGGGGACTTTTGGGGATTTATTGATCAACTTTTTATTTTCTGTCATAATGTGAGTACCTAAGAATATCTAGCTCAAATAAACAGTTTCAAAAACATTGAGAAAATATTAAACTGCATTTTTTTAAACTTAAAAACCAGGTCATAAAAAAAATCAACAAGAACAGCAAAATGAAAGTGAGAAATGTAATCTATCCATACCCTGTCTTCATGCTTATCTCTGGTTTGACTAAAAAGAGAGGAATTAATAAGCATGATTTCATGGTGTTTTAATTTTAGTTTATGAATGTATAGTTTTTTAAATTATGTTAGAAAAAATGTAGGTTCCTTTAACAGTCCTGAAAAATTACATGAATGCTTAGAAAAATTAGAACTACTAAGTAATAAAGGCTTAGAGAAACAGTGTACTTCCTTCCTCTGTTTTATTGTATAAAAATAGTGCCAACATTAAATTTTACTTTATTCAATAGGAGGCTTAAACCTTATGTCCCCTGTGCCCACCTCTGACCTCTCATCTTGCCTAAAAGGGGCAGATTCTAGAGTTTTCCTACATCTAAGAACAGTAGATTACAAAACCTCCACACTCAGATTAGTATCTTACAAACATGTATTCTTTATTACTGGTATTCCCTACTATCTCTGGAGTTTTTAAACTTGTTGAGAGATCATCCCAGGATTTTGGTGAGAAGTTCAATTCAATGTCTTCAATACTGATGATCTTTTGGAAGATTTGAACACAGATGCTTCTTTCATGTTACATTTCCAATGTCCTTCTCCCACTCAAATCAGTAAATTCTGGAATAAGAAAAATGAATTAATAAATGGTGGACTATGATGGATTTTAAGCAATTAGTTCTAACAAAACAAAATCAGTGCATCTAATTGGTCTTATAATTAAGTCACTGCCAAGAGTTTGGTGGTTCTGGGATAACTTTGTAATTGATAAAAATCTATTCTGAAAATGTACTCAGAATTTTTCACCAGAGCAAACCTCCCTGACCATAGAGGAGTAGAGCTCTGAGGAAAATTTTTCAAAGTTAAGCTGTCAGAACTTGTCTCAATTGTTAATCTTTACAAAAACAAATTCCACTGAAACCACATTTTGAATTCACTAAGATAAATGACCCAATTTCTTTTCCCAAATCAAATTAGGCAAATTTATAACATCTGCCATGTGTTTATGTTTTGCATATCATGCTGTGGAAATACAGAAGTACTGTAAGGTGGTACCATTGAGTAGGATGAGCCAATGATAAACACAGAAGCTTGGAAAAATAAGATATGCATAAATCTCTACCATCAAACAAAAATAACTCAGAAAGGAGGGAATGTGATATCTTTATGATGACAACTAACTCTTAGTATCTGAATAAGTGAGGAGTAAAATTCAATTTCATGAATATAAGACATCTTGATGTAGAACCAGAAAAATTAACATAAATTGCAAAGAACAAATATATCAGAACAGAAAAGAATAAATTTTAACTTTTAAGTAAATGAGAGGATTAATGAAATTAGAGAAGCCTAGAGCAGAATTAGTATTTTCTATCAGTCATAGGCAACCACATTAGGGCATGAAAGGAAATAGTATGGATTGAGTCTTGAGTGCAATATTCACATTAATGTCTGTGTGTAGTTTAATTTTTTCAATATTAACTCAGTAAGAGTGATAGCAAACTCTAAGAATGATGTCCAGACAAAAGATTATATCAATGTTTAGTTGTAGTAGTGCAGCCATGTACCTTAGTAAAAACTCCTTCTTTCTTTTATAGTTTCAACCATACTCAATGCAATGGAGTTAACACCAAGACGGGAATAAAACTCACAGTTTAGATTATTCTTTGCTTAGCTAAACCTCACAAATACTATGAAACTGTGTATCATCAGACTTTATTAAATCATACTCAATACATCTACAGCATTCCAAGTACTTTGATATGTGGGATTTCAAATCAAAAGACTGTCAGTTGCTAAGGACTAAGTCGGAAGATAATCATTTATCCATGTAAACTCCTATTAGCTTAAGTGTGACTTGCTATATGTATTTTTTGGAAGTATAAATTATCCTTGTTAATTTTCAAGTAATTAGAAACAAGAAAATTTCTAATTTATTATTTAGTGATTTAACTGCTTCATCAATGCATAATTAACATACGATGAACTGCATTTATATATATGTATATGTTTATATGTGCATATATATATGTATATATACACATCCACTGGTATACACTCATCCACTGGTATAATGTAGATAATGAGGATACAAATTACCCTAAAATATCTCCTTCTTAACTCTTTATAATCCCTCTCTCCTCTCTTGCTGCACCCTCCACACTATCCTAGGTTACCACTAATCTGCTTTCTGTTGCCATGAATTAATTTGCATGTTGCAGAAATTATGAAAAATGAAATAACACACATATACATTATTAACTTCTTTCACTAGGTATAGTTATTTAAAATTCATCTCTAGTGTAGAATTTATCAATGTCATTCTATTTTCTTGGTGAATACTATGCTGTTAGGTAGATATGATCCTTCTTGTTAATTCACCCACTGATGGACATTGGATGATATCTTTCTATATTTTACATAAAAAGTTCTGAACATCTAAACACAATCTAAGATAGTTCTTGCAGATTACTTTTAGGTAAATATGTAGAAATGGAGTGGCTTGATCATACAAAAGGCATACATTTAATGTCTTGTAACATTTCTCTCCAAAGTAGTTTAAAAATTTCTCATTCCCAGCAGCAATATATGAGAATTCCAATCTCTCCAAATCCTCACCAATACCTTTTCAATTTTAGCAATTATAATAGGTCTGTGGTTCTGTCTCATTATGGTTGTAATTTGCATTTCCCTGGTGACTAATGAGAATGGGCATCTTTTATGTGCTTGTTGTCATCTTTATATCTTCTGTGACCATTCAATATTGTGTCCTTATGTGCACTGGGTTCTTTGTTTTCTTGCTATTGAAGGTTCTTTGTTTTGTTTTGTTTTTACTGCTACTGTTTGTGAACTCAGGGCCTCGTGCTAGTTAGGCAGGCAATCTTCCATTTGAGCCATATCACCAGCTCTTTTTGCTTTGGTTATTTTTGAGATAGGATCTCATTTTTTGTCTGACAGGCCTACAGGCAATGACAGTCACCTGCCACTTTGCCAAGCCATTGGTTGAGATGGGGTCTTGCTAACTTTTTTTGTTCAGACTGGCCTAGAACCACAATCCTCCCAGTCTCTGCTCCTGAGTAGCTGGGATTACAAGATTTAGCCACTCTATTGTGCCAGGCTTGTTACTGGGTTTTCATAGATCTTTACATATTTCATGTGCAAGTCTGTCAGAGGGCATATAGTTCTTGAATATACCTTTATCTTGTCAGACACTTAATAGTATATTTTGGAAAATAGATATTTTAAATTTTGATTAGGTTTGCTTCTTTGGATCATATTTTTGGTAACTTGTTTGCAATAATATCTGTGTCTGTATTTCTTTGTCTCATAAGGACACCAGTCAAATTGAGTTATTTTAGATTTTAAAAATATTTTTGTAACTTTCCTATTTTCATCATCCTTCTTTCAAAAAATTTTCCTGTATATTCCCATATATTTATTTTAAAGTATAATTTTACTTAATAAAGTATCCACAAAAGAACTTATTTTTATCTGATATCATTATAGTTTCAATTTTTGAAATAATTACTATATGCAATATTAAGTCATCCAATTCAACTAATTTACAATTAGTTATTTATTACAGAAAGCCAATTCAAACAGAAAAATAAATGCAACTTAATGTCTTCTAAACAAAAAGTCTAGTTGTGGAGTTTCAGGTTAGGTGAGATAAGAGTTTGGCTCAAATTACATCACCAATAGTCTGTTTTCTTTCTCTTCCTCTGCTCTTCACAGAATTAGCTTTATCCTTGGGCTAGAATCTCTTATGATGTCATAAAAGTGCAGTTGTAGTAATTTCCTGAAGCTTGGATGGGAGAAAATATGTTTGAATCATGTAAAAATTTTTATTGCAGGTGGATTTCCAAATTAAATGAGGAACATGTCAGGAAACAAAATCATTCCTTACCAAATAACACCTCATAGATATTTCACAATGACAAATCAAGGGTAACATCTGAAGTTATAAATTTAGCAAATTGTTATAAAATATGGCATTTATAATCTTGGAGCTGATCACTAGCAGAGGTAGAATCAAAATGACGTTAAGTTGTGCCCGCAAGCAAATTAGACAAGATATGCACAGGGCTAATGCAAGTCGTTGCCTGTTTTTCAATAAAAACACTGCTTATCTTTTGTTATCAGTTGTAGATATTATCTTATTATTATTATCTAAAGCAACAATCCTGCCCTGTGGCCTCACCCCAGACATCCTGGGTATCAGCATTTGGAGATCTATACTTTTATTACAGTGCCCTGTGACACTGAATACCCAGTCTATCAGTAAGTAAGAGGTGGGTATTTGGCAGTAATACAGTTTTATTGTGAGATAGTTTACTTTTATGATGGAAAATCAGATGTTTGATGTACAATCCTTCTTTACTCTTCCCATACATGCACACAAAAATAAATAGCAAGAAGAATTGATATAAATCAAAGGTGCTTTGTGAAGTAGACTAAAATACAATAAAAAAAAAGAGTAACAAATAGTGAAAATTAGTGGCACATTTGTTGAGAAAGGAAGCAAAATTGTTCAGATATTTTGATTCCGTAGCATAATGTTTATTTCCATTAGGCAAGAAAATATAGGCAAATTCATTTTACTTATTCAAAACCTGGATATTGTGTACCCAAGACTTAGTGCAATGTCAGTAACACATAATGCAATCCCATCTGAAAAGTGAGGACTCTTGTATTCTCTCAGTAAGTTGAGCTTTTTGTTATATTTTATAATGGCAAGTCAATATATGATAAATGATTTCATGAATAAAACTCTGAATCTATTTTTACCACTTATGGACTTTATCACTGAGAGAGGTTAAAAAAAGAAAACAGCAAAAGTTATGACCTCTAGTTAATAAGACAAAACCACGTGTGGATAAGGTACTCATTCTTGACAATACTGCTATTTACTAATTTATCCTGAATACATCGGTGATGAGGGTAGCAAGTGAAAAAAATTATTGGAAACTGGTAATAACCTACTTTATTTCTACTTGTTGAAATTATAAATTAGGAGTCTGCATTTGTTAAACACTTAGCTTATAATTTTTAAGAGATTCAGGCAGAAGTGTGAATTACTCTTTCATCAAGTTAAATTAAATTTTCATTTTTGAATTAAATTTTTGACTCCCACAATAGAAGGATTAAATGTTGCAGAAAGTATCAGGGAAGGTGATGGATTCTCTAGTCTGATATAATAACCCATCTTTTAGGTTTAGGTACAGCCAGTCCTGAGGTGGAAGGTGGGCTCTGTTTCCAGGGAGAGAGACAGAGAAAGCTTCCTAGCTCTCTGCTTTCTTTTTAATACATTCTGGCAAGTCTGGCATGTGGATCTCTGAAGATGAACACTTACTCTAGTTATGAAAAGATTACACATTACTACAAGACTAAAAGAAGCCTTAAAAATCCATCTTTACTTAATCAATTCTTCCCTTTCCCCACAGAAATTAAAGACCCCCAAATTTTTTATTATAAATTTCTGTCAAATAGGTTTCAGTTAATAATTGACTTAAAGTAGTTTCACAGTTATTAAAATGATTTCAGCTAATCATGTTAAATGATGGATATGAGATAATTTCTTTCAGAAAATACTTCACTTCTGTTAGAAATTTAGTACATATGTTCTAGGCAATGTCTTATATGGTGTGGTAAATTGTTGTCTATGAAGTAACTCCTTTAATGTCCACAATCTTAAGAGGCAGGTTGTAATAATATCTCTATTTTATAATGGCAATAGCTGATGTCACAAATGTTAAGTCACTTGCCCAAAGGCAAATGGTTAATGGCAGAGCTAGGATTTGAGCCCAGGTGGTCTATGTTAAAACCTCATGCAAATGTGACTGATAGTCAACTTAATGCTTTTAGAGGTGTTAGTCCGTGACTGGCCATTGCCATTAGGCTTCTGGTTAGGATGCCACATGCAATGGTGGGCTGTAGATGGCAGAGCAAACTGCTCACTTCATGGCCAGAAAGCAGAAAAGTACAAGGTAGGGGCCGGGCTCTACCATCCCCTTCAATGACTCATTCCCATTGACCTGAGGACCTCTCTTCAGCCCCACCTCCTTCCACTGCCACCCAGTAGCATCACCCTAGGGAACAAGACTTTGGAGAAACCTGACTCATATTCAAAGCTATGCTGCCTTAGATGACTGAATGAGATGTCATTTTACCAACAGATGCTGTTTGAAATAGAGCAATATAAAAACATTTTCATGAAAATTTTCAAAAGAGGAAAAATAACAAGGATGACTCCAGTATTTTTTTAAATGTCTTGAATACAAGGCTTGAAAAATATGACTTTTTGATAAATCTGCAGCAGTATTGCTAAGTACAATATTTTAGTCTTAGTAATTATTTGAATTTTCAATATATATCACTCAGTACTTCAAATGTCAATTTAAAATTTCAAAGACATCTCCACAATACATGGATATCCATTGGTAAATCGTGCTTGTAGCTATTAAAATGTGTCAAATGTAATTTGGACTTGCTCATACAAAGCTGGGGCCATGGTCTTAGAGAATCTGTTAGAGGCAAACTTTATAGTTGAACCAATTTCATTCAGAAATATACCTATTATACTACAAAGTAGCATCAATCTCCAGAAAAGAAAATTAATTCTGGAATTTGTCAGTGCATGAATCAGATTAGCTCTGTAGATAGATTTTTCTCCTTATTTTAGTTACCCATTTGTGTTATACTTCAGCTCATTCAGTATTTAACTGTAGTCTTTAACCTAAATTTTGAGTCAAAATATTTCATTACATGAAACTTGCTATGTCAGTGTAAATAGTTGTTTAATTTCCCTGGGTCTGAACTCGTTTACATATTATAGGAGAGATTTTGATGTTTCTTCAAAGTAACAGTCTCACTTTAAAAATCCATTACTCTTTGTTGAGTAAGTTATAGTACAGTACAGTTTTAGGAAACCTGCCAAAAACACTGTTTTCAATTAAAGGATAATGATAAATAGGTCACTGTACAGAAAGCAATAAAGCAGAGAAAAAAACAGGCAATGGTATGGTGAGAGAGAGACAGAGACCATAATTTGTTAAGAAGATCATACTTTTCCATGGATAGTCTTGGTTTTCAATTCTTACTTCTTTTTTTTTTCAATTCTTATGTTGAATGGGGACTTATTATTTTATCTCCTTGAGTCCCAAGTTTCTATGCTATAAAATAGAGAATCATCTTCCAAAATATTAGTGTGAAAATGAAAGAAAACCTTTTTAAGGCAACTAGCATGATTCTGGCCAGTGCAACTTTATTACTGTCAAATCAAGTCCTTCTCTCTTTTTTTTTGTTCTTAGCATTCTTTCCTTTTGTTCTTTAGCACCAAAAATTATGAATTTATTCATAATTTCCTCATTCAAGGAAAATATTTAAAGGCTGATTAATGTTCATTGCAGTATATTTCTGAGCAACCAATTAAATGCTACATGAAATCAAGCAGCAAATGTTGAGCACTTGGAACTCTGAGTTCTCCCCTGGACAGCAGCCACAGCTGGTATTCTGCAACAAAATCCCCTGTTCCAGTGCAATTAGATTACATAAATTATCTATGCATGTGGCACAGAGCTTATAAAATGTGTCTTTTAATGAAGCATATCAGGCATATGTACTATCATAGTGAGCATTAGTAGGGTAATTCATATTTAAACATTGTGCTTTTTATTTTTTAATCAGGAAAACACTTGTCTTTAGCTTCATGCACTAATTTTTTTGTAGGTCTCTATTTGTTAAGAATTTTCATGAGCTCTAACATGAGCTATAAAATTTAAGCCTCATTTCATTTATTTTAGTGTTCCTAGGTTTGTGATCTCAATACCACCTGCATTAGAATGATTCTCGTTGAAAATGTAGTTTCGTGGGTCCCAAGAAGACACTGAATCAGAGTCTCATGGAAGTGTGCCCCAAGAAATTGAAATTTTTAAATAATTTCCAATGTGATTTTCAAACATAGTAATTTCAGGAAGCACTCAGAGTGCCAGCATGATATAGCAGGAGGAACACCAAACAAAGAGTCAGAATACCAGAGTTGCCTGCGAGTCTGCACATTGTGATTTTGCAAATCTTAATTGGCAGGCCTCTTTGTATAGGGTGAATACATATTTTTCCCCAGCAAGGACTCTAGCTGTAAATACTTTAGCTACTTCAAAAGTGATTAATAGGAGCTATAAACATGATTATTTGATATGAGTCAATTTTCATCTGTGAAGCAGCATGCATGAGCTCTGAAGTTATTTCTCATACTAATATTTATGTATTCTAGCAGGTGAATATATCTAATGCCTGTCTATGGTTGAAACAATTTAAACTACTGATAAAAAAGTGGGTCAATTCTAATTTTGATCCCAAATCTCTCATTCTCTAATCCACACATATAGGCAAGCTAAGCATGTTCAGGTGTGTACCTCCCCCATCCACCTGCAGTGAAAGCAGAAACACAGCTTTTCCAACCAACATTACATTGTATAACATAATTTTATATAAGAAATAAGCAAAGAGGGAAAAGGGAATTTTGCCTTGTTACAAGCTAAAAGCACTCTAAAGTATGTTCATTCCTTCATTCTTTCTTTCTTAACAAGCATGTCCTTAGAAATAAGAAACAAAACCTACTTTCTTGGATCACTAACTTTGCTATAAACATTTGGATTTTCCATAATCAGCTAGAAAAATTGGTTGCCTTCCATAAATGTTCACACTCTCCTGTTTTTGTTTTTGTTTCTTGTTTGTTTTTTGTTTGACTGGTGTCATTTGTATCAACACAGAAAGGGAAGGAGAGAGGCTAGGTGGCTTAGGTGAAGCTGATAGAGCCATGTGAATTTAGTTCATATGTCAATGAGGCTCATAAGAAAGCCAGGAACTAGAGAAAAGGTTAGATCAAGAAGAATTAACCTAAAAGGTAACACACACGCACAGGAAATTAATGTGAGTCAACTCCCTGTATAGCTATCCTTATCTCAACTAGCAAAAACCCTTGTTCCTTCTTATTATTGCTTATACTCTCCTTCAACAAAATTAGAGATAAAGGCAAAATAGTGTCTGCTAGGTATTGAGGGGTAAGAGGGGGTAAGGAAGGGAGCCGGGGTGGGGGGGCAATGGGTGAGGGGAAGGAAGGGGTGGGGGGAAGAAGGGAGAAATGACCCAAACATTGTATGCACATATGAATTAAAAAAAAAAAAGCCTAGGTAGGAATGAGAGCACTCTTTAAAAGTGGGTGTGCCCACTGGCTATATTTCCGTTCTTACTTTTTTGCCTAGAATGTTTATTGAGATCCTTGCACTGGAGCACACGGTGTGACCATCTGGAGACCAATGTGAACATGCAAGTGTAGAACAGCTGTCTGAGTGAAAAAAACAAATGGAGCACACGTGGCTGACCACCTCTAGATACAATGATTGGGGATAATTATTAGGAGAATAACAACGAAATTTTAAATTTATAATGTGACCAGGGATTTATGGAACATATATTAACAATCACAGTTACACCAACACACAAAAGATCTAAGAATCTTATGTCAATGGTGCTTGCCATCTTCAACTTTGAAAGACATTTTTGTGGGTTTCCACAAACTTTATATAAACTACACATTTTACATGTATTAAGTTTCTGTTAACAAGTGAAAATAGTATTGCAAACTGATCATCTCTAATGATTCTCAAGAAGGTAGTCTATTTCTTGTTGTTTACATGCCCATTATCATATTAGGAAAGTTCTCATGGACTGGCAGGTGCCATCCCCAAATGTAAGATCCCTGGAGGAATAGCCATTCATGTTGTGCAGTAGAGTCGAAAAGAGGATGGAACACTTGGGCTCAGTGATGTCCAGAAGTGATAACACCTAACCCCACTTTATAAGAGGTTTGATAACTGATATTAAAAATTACATGATTCATATCTGATAGAATCTAAATTATCATCATTTTATATTCACTTTTCAATAAAATATTAAATAAATATTCTATATGTAAACATGTTATTTCCAACATAGGTTACAATTGGGCACTTGTGCCTAGAGCACCTAATGCGTCAAGGTTAAGCTGATCTTTGACCAAATTAGAACTGGTAACTCTTCATTAGTCATTGTCTAAATCTCTACATAGCACTTACATTTTTAAATACATGTACATTAAAATGTCAGTACAGGATAGAGTGTGGGAGCTATAGCGAATAACCAAGCCCTCAAATCTCAGTACTATTAACAAATAGGCATTTATTTTTCACTTGCACTGTAACTCCATGGTTGTCTCCAGGTAAAAACTCAGGGTGCAGATAGAGTGAGTCACAGACTTTTTATCACTGCAGGATACTTTCCTCTTCACTTTGATAGGAAGAAGGAAGCAGAATGGGACCTTTGCTGCTATGTCTGAATGTAACACATCACTTCCTTTCACAATCCACCCACCAGAACTAATCTCACAACCCTGAATAAAAACATGAATGATCTAGAAAGTGCTGTGGCTTCACCCTAAGAAAAGACAAAACAATTATTGCTCATTTCTACTTTTCCATCAAAATCCATTTTACCTTGCTAGTAATTGTTCAATACAGCTGATTTAACAGAACATAGCTTATTTTGCTAAAAGGAGGAGTACTTTGAATTTGACCCAGAAGCCAGAGCATCTAATTTTTATACTAGTCCTTTCCCTAGCTAATGCTAAAAATGATTCTATTTTTCTAACTCTAGAATGAGAGATTTGAAGTTAAAACTTCCTACCATTATTTCAAATGCTAAAATTCTTCAGGGGATGGCGACCAAGTGTCTGGCTTACCATCTTGCGGTATTGAATATGTATTGCAGGGCAGTGAGGACCTATTTGTTGTTGACAACAAGAGTCATATTTGAAGTCCTTGGAAATTAACACATTTTGGTATTCAGCATGGCTGAAATGTCTTACAATATTTACTACTTTGAAAAAATGTATTCTGTTCAAAACCTGGGATTTTATTTCTGGAAATCTAACTTTTCTTCTTTGCTTTCATCTAGGTGAAGACTGGCATTGATCTTTTGGGAGACACCGTGTATTGTTTTATTACGATAACTTTCCATAGAATTCTAGGCTCCAGAGTCTGTCAGCATAACTCAGAATAGAAGTTTTGAGTCAATATTGTTTATAATCTTGGGAAATATAAATGGTCTAATGAAAAAAATGTTGAAAAGCCATTTGGAAATAAATATTTCAGGAGAAACTTATGTGTGACATACTAAAGAATTAAAACATAGTAGACACACAAAGTGATTGTGTATGCTATGGAGTTCTGCATGGGGTGTCAGTCATGGTGGCGGTCCATATCACTGTCCATATCACTTGTTGGGGAGGACAGCCCTCAGGCCATAGCTTCTAGAACTCCAACTCTACTGCACCACATAAACTCTCTGAGTCTTGGGCAAAGTGTGTTGCAACACCGTGAAGAAAGATCTGGGAAATAAAATATGCCTGATCCAGCTCTAGCATGTCCTGAAGACAGTTAGCATGGGTAAATAGCTCTAATGTCCATGACTTCAAGGCCTGATACAACCTGTAAGTGAAGTTATATAAACAGTTCCCAGATGAACAAAAAACTGAACCTGTGTTACACTGCATGCTGAGCAATGGGCAGATGCAACCTGCTGGTGAGGAGTTGAAGTTGTCAGTTTTATGCTGTCAGTGCTCCACACAGGGGTAGATAAAACAGTTCCCAGGAGGCACAACTTTGAGTAATGCACCTGGTCACTTCACTTTGCTGGCAAGAATGTCTGGCCACAGAACAATTTCTACCAGCTATTGTAAAACAATAAAAGTATAAAAGAAAGAAAACTGTTGATTAAAAATCCTGGGCAAATTCTTAAGGAGAAATCTTACTAAAGGAACAGTATAATATCAAATGGATCAGCTCATTTATCCTTTCATACCAGTTTTTTCCCCTATGTCCTCTCCTAATAGCCTTTCCCAATGTGATCATTACAAAAGTAACCATTGTCTAAGTATGGAAATAATATATAGATTCAGCAGAATGGGCTTATTCTCACACAGCCAATCTAATTACAAACATTCTTGAGAGCCTAATTTTTTAATAAGAGATCGACACTGAGTCTTGATTAGGTTTCATTTTCCTGGGGGGAATGATTACTTTGGATCATTTCCATTATAAAAAAAAAACAAATCTTTGCTCTCACTGCAGACATTTTGTCAAGGGTGTAGAAATGTACTCTCTGTCTGCTATGTTCCTACCAAAACTACTATCCATGGACTTCAGGAATGCTGCTACCTAGGTATTCCATGCAGCATTGCTTCTGACCAAGAAGCTAACTTTATAGTAAATCAAGTGATGCAATGGCTCCATGAACATGAAATTCATTAGTTTTGAGTCTCTGATCCATCACCCTGAAGTAGCTGACCTGGTGTAGCACTAGAATGGACTTCTGAAGAATTGATTATCATGCCAGCTAGTGGTGAAACATTGTAAAGTTAGACTAATGTCCCCAGTACATTTGCCAATTTAACAAGCAATATATGATAAGGTTTCTCCAGTTGTCAAAATCCATGGATCTAGGAGTCAGGGAGTAGAGACAAAGAGCTGTTTTCCCTTCTATTGCTTCCAACAATTTACTAGAAAAATTTTTGATCAAATCTCTATTGGTCAAGGAGTCCTCATTCCTAAGAAAGAAATACTATCACCAGGAATCTCAGGAAGAGCTCTATTAAACTGGAAGTCGAAACTGCCACCTGGGCTTCTCATGACTATAAGTCAACAGATGAAAGAGCATCTGGGGTTATTAAGGGGTCTTATTGGCTGCAGTTACTGACTTTTGTTCTCAGAAGGAAATTCAGTTACAAATACACAAGGAGAAGTAAGTCTAGGAGGGAGGAAATTTCTTTGAACTATTCTTATCACACACTACTCATGTGTGATAAAAGTCAATGTAAAGTTTCAATATCCCAACATATACACAATTATGAGTGACCCAGAATCTGTAGACACAAAGGTTTGGTTCATACCTCAGAAAAGAACCACAAAGGGCTGAATTTGCTTAGATAAAATGGAAATGGAATGGATTCCTGGGCTAGATAGTTATGAATACCAGTTAGGAGTACATCATAAGACATGAAATGAGGACTACAATAGTTATAAATATATCTTCCTTACATTTATATAACTATTTCCCTGTATATATTGATCAATTATTTTTCCTCTCTTCAATTTTCTACATTTAAACCCTAAATATATTAATGTTTATGTTAGGAAAAACGCCCGCTCTCAAAGAAAGCTCATGAGAAAGGTTTCACATCCATAGAGCAAAGTTTAATGGCAGGCCCAAACTGCCAGGCTGGCTGGGGAAAAGATGGTGCAGCCCAAGTCTGGACAAGCAGTGGCTTTTATAGAAGGGGGAGGGTAAGGAGGTTAGCGCATGTGCAGTAGTCTCTGGTAGGGGTGGGGTTGTCTTAGAGCATAGGAACTTGTTTAAGGGCGGGGCTGCCATTTTGGCTGATTCACAAAATGGTGACATTATTGTTCTATCATTCCCCCATTTTTTCTTTAATAATGATGAGGGTAGGGGCTGAGGATCAGGAATTGGGGCAAAGCATTCATCTCTTTAACTGCTTCCTGTTGGCAGGGGGCATTGTATGGGGCAGGATCCTCAGGCTCCTGTGGTGTCTTGGATGGGGCCTTCACAGTAGTTTTCAGGGCAGTTTTGGAGAGGTTGGTAGCCCTGGAGGTACAACTGGTTAAATTTTTGATTAGCAAGAGCAGACATGCAGTATGATACAAGGGAGGAAGCTTAAGTATAGGAGAGCGAGAACATGGGCATCAGGATGGGCATTGGCCAGGAGAACCACCGTGAAATGTTGTTCCCTAGACAATTTCAAGAGTCCTCCAATTCCCTGCTCCATTTTCTAATTGTTTCTTGAGAGGTGTAGCCATTGGGGGAACCCATTGAGCCTGACAGCAGTATGACTATCAAAGTCCCAATGGAGAGGGTAGAATATCCTTTTTGGAGAACAAGATGCCCCGGTTTAACAGAAATTGTTATAGGGTGGGGCAGGATCTGGTTTGCATGCTCTCTGAGAAGTTCCCTGAGAAGGCAGGTAGTCAGCCAGAGGAGCAAAGTCTGTTGGAGTCAAGTTTTCTAAGAGAAGTGTTTGGACATACATTATCTAAGACCCAACTAGAAATATTAGGAGGAGAAAAAAAGGTGTCTGTTCAGGGAATACATACCTAGGGATATAAACTCTGCAAAATCCTTTAACTGCCAGGAAAGCTGTAAGCTGTCATATGGTATGGGGGTTGGGAAACGAAAGATTGGGTTGATGCATTTATGACTCAGAGAGTGAGTCTGTCCCTTTAAGGCCACACCTAGGTAAGTGACCTGTGGGAGGAAGTGGCTGTCAGGATTTAAATGTAACACTCTTGGATAAAAGACAGCTTTAGCTCGTTATTTTATATAAATTGACACTTTGAACCTTTTAAATGTTTGTACCATATTTAGATAAAGTATAACATAACATCCTTATAAGCAAATATGTAAATGAACTCTGATTTAGTAGTACTAAAGCTTGACAAGATCAGCAGAAAACACAAATAATTTCTTTGATAAAATCTTTCTCTGTAATGGTTTTTTGTAGATGTTACTCAGAGCAGAACAATATTAAGATAACCTTGTTATTTCATAGACATAGAGGATTTGATTTTAGTTTGACATGACCCTAGAAATCTTTTAGGCAACTCTTAGATTATATTCAACTTTAACTTTATCACATACCGAAGTTTTTTATTATGCACTTTTAAAACTTACTTAGACCTTTATATAACATACTAAACCCTATGATGGCTTTTTTTATCCCTCCTATTTGAAACAATCTTTAGGATAAACCCTTTTTTACAAAATCCTTTCTCATCCAAAAGCATTTATTTTTCCTTTAACTTTTCAAAAATACATTTATTACCTATCTATATCCTTTCCAGTTGTTTACTTTGTAACTCGTGTTTTAAAATTAACTTTATAAGAATTTTAAATTTATTATAGGGGCTGGAGCAACTAATTAGTAGCCCTTATTGTTTTAAGGAATAGGCATAGGCCTCATCTCCCTCAGGCTTGAGGGGATATTGTTTTAGGTGTGGAAACTGTGAGGGATTTTTGAGTTTTATTTGAATAGGGAGGGCCATCCTGGCTCACCCTACACTCATCTCATTAGTCCACACTGTGGAATCTTCTTTGTTTCTGAAGGAGGGGGCAGCAGAGATAGCTGCCTTGGGGGAGGAGAATTTGAGCTTTTAATTGAGATAGTAAATCCTGTCCCATCAGGGACACTGGAGTTTCAGGTACTACGAGGAAAGAGTGACAGAAGAGGAGGTCTCCCCAAGAGCAGGACAAAGGCCAGGTAAACTAGCACTCTAGGGGCTAGTCAGATTTTCCCCGAACGATAACTTTTGTCATTGGACTGGTGACCAGGAGAAAAAGGTAAAACAGAGAAATCGTCTCCACTGTCTAGGAGGAAAATGACCTTTTGTTTTTCTGCCATTATGGCTCCTCAACATTGATACCAAGAAGTAGAGTGTGGCCAGGAGGCTGGGACCCATCAATGCATAAGAGGTGGCACCTCACCTTCCATCAGGAGGCAGGGGGCACTTAGACCTTCAGTGGTTACCCTTGCAGAGGGCAGGGTCCTGGTTGGGGGTGGGGCTGTCTCCAGGGCTGTCCCCCCTTAAGCGTTCTCTGCAGAAGTGCCCCTCCTGTCCACCACTGTAGCAAGTTCAGGATGCAGGCCCCAGTCGGGTGGGGCCCTCTCTGAGAGCCGCAATGAGGCCATGGTGTCTCTTATCTTTTTCTCTCCTGTTAGTAAGGTCCCAGACATACAGACATAGCCATAAATACAGACATGGCTAGCAGTATTACTTGGCTCAATGACTTTTCCCTTCAGCCACAGTCTGAGTTTTTTATGAATATCTGGGGCTGACTGTTAGAAATTTATCTTTGAGGAGAAATTCTCTCACCTGTGACTCTGAGTCTACTGTGGTATGCTTTCTGATAGGTTGTTGCTGTAAAGTAAAGATGTTATTTTACATTGACACCTGACACTCTGGAGAGCAAGTCTCTGAACTGTTCTGGGCTTCAGTTTCCTCTCTTGAAGAATGGGGGATCTGGTCTAGGTTAAACTATGTTTTTCCACTATGAGATGACTGAAGTGACATTAATGCCACTTATCTTCTTTACCATTTTTTATTTTTTTAGTAATGCTAGGGAATTGAACCCAGCACTTTGCACATGCTGGGCAGACATTCTCCCATTGAGCTGCTACCACAGCCCCAAATATTATTATTATTTCTTACTTTGGCTGTACTGGGCTTGAACTCAGGACTTTATGCTTGTAAAGCTGCATTCTACTGCTTGAGCCATATAATCATTTCCGACCTGAGTGGCCTGGGCCAGAACCCATTGCTTTTCTAATGAGAGAAATTTGTATAGGGGACCTCAGTTTACTTTTTTTTTTACTTTTATAGAAAAGGTCTATTGTAATTTAAGGAGCCCTGTGAAAGCCACTTCTCTTGGTCACCCAAGGCATACTGAGGCCGACCTCAGTACAAAGCTTCCAACATCTACCAGCCAGAAGACTGGAAGATGCAGGTCCCATCTAGAAAGAACAAAACGTTAGGATCCTGTCTTTTAGCTAACAGCAGGCAGCCTCTTTAATAAAGACTATCTTTTTAATGAAGAAATCATTTGTAAAGTTAGAGAAGGGCATTCAGAGGACATTTCAGGCCAATAACAGTGCCATATGGGACAACTAGTGTTAATAATTGGAGGGAAAAATTTATGCTGAGGCCAAAGGTATAGAAAATTCTAAATGAGAAGTTTAGAGACCACAGTAATGTCTATTTAGTTATTTCTGGACCTATAACCTTGAGCTAACAATTGACTTACAAGGGTCTGATGCCCTGAGGTGTGAGGTGGGGCTAGGAGAGGGCTTGTGCAAGGTGCCACTCCCTCCACACACACCTGGGACAAATGACCCTGGCTGCCTTGGTCTGATCCTGCGGCCTGTCGCCCCTCCCCGCTTCCCTGTACTCTGCGTGTGTTTATTCTAGGGGAAGTGGTGGCAGGCCACAGCCATCGCCACGTGTGGCTGGCAGCCCAGGATTTGCTGGGTCCTCTCTATGGATTTTCTTAGCTATGGCAGGCGTTTTTGCTGTGTCCAGGAGCTGGCATTCTGTGCATAGGTGCGCCTGTTTGCTTTCCCTCCTCCCCTTGTGGGGGTGGAGTTAAAGCATAAGTGTGGCAGCTGCAGGTTTTTGCAAGCGCTTTTGTAAAGCAGCTGATTTAAAGTTACTTTAGACTGAGAGGCCTGGCAAACTAGTTGTAATAACTTAAGTCATAAGATACCATGCTACAGGTTTTCATGGGAAGCAGGGTCCCAGTAAGCCCAGGGAGGGGAAGTCAGACAGAGACAAAGGACACGTGGTGGGACCATGGAGGAGGCAGAAAAAGTGTGCTGACATCTTAGGTAAGGGAGGGGAAGGCAGAGCCTGGAGGCATGACACAGGCCTGAGGGATTAGCCATCACCTGTGTCTGTAGGTTGCCCCCATTGATTGGTACTGGAAGGCTTTCAGCAAAACAAAACCTCCACTCTCTGGTCGCCAAATAAATCCGGGGCTTTGTCTTAGCAAACCAGAAGGGAGCATGAGCTCTCCAGAGCTGGAACCGCTTGATACCAGAGTTGGCAAGGAGTGGCTTGCTTAGCTCCATGACAGGGAAAGTTTTTCAGGAAGATAGGAGGAGATAGGCATGGTAAGCAGTGCAAGAAGTCTGCTTACATGGGGAAGGAGGAGTTTTGGGAGAGGAATTTGCTGATTTAGAAACTGGTTTACAGGCTAATAGAATCTGTGCAGGGGAACAGAAAGTACAGAGGGACGGTTTAATGCAGAGATAGGGAAAGGATTGGACATAGGAAAGTTCTTTCTATTTACCAGCACGCTCACAGAGATTGTATAAATCCCTTAAAAAATTGGAATTGAAAGTGCCATTAAGTGACCATTTGGAGGCATTGTCCAATGGATATCGGGGCCAGGCCTGATTACAGAGAAAAATGAGCTTTCGTGGCTTAAGATCAGGCGTTAGGTGGAGGGGCCCAAGGTTGGCCAGGAGACATCCCATTAGGGGGGTCTGAAGGAATTTGGGATGGTCCAACTCCCATGGTGAAGGCCTGACCTGAGGAGAGATATGGCGGGCGTCCCCGAAATATCAGGTCCTCAGGAGAGAGAGAGAAATGTGGAAAACAACCCCCAGAAGGAAAGTCTTCACTACTGGGGCATCCACAGTCCCAAGTGGGGAACCCAGTTCCTGGGATGAGAGCAAGCTGCGACCTAGAGCTAGGGTTTTCGAGGAAATAAGAAGAGACCACAGCTCTGCATGTGAGGAGGACTCACTGAGGGAGAGAGGACCTTAAGGGAAGATTGGCCAGTGGTGAAAGGTGGTTAGAGGCACGCTAGGGTGAAGGAACTTCCCTGTGAGCTAGTGAGAGAGTGGCACTTTCTAGGATCAGGGGTCCTGGTAAAGCAGCTCAGATCCCGGAGGAAAGCCGGGAGAGCAAGGTCAGTGCTGGGAACTCAACCCGATCCCGGGTTTCGGCACCAAATTTAGGAAAAACTCTGCTCTCAAAGAAAGCTCATGAGAAAAGTTTCACATCCATAGAGCAAGGTTTAATGGCAGGCCCAAACTGCCAGGCTGGCTGGGGAAAAGATGGCGCAGCCCTGAGCCTGGGCAAGCAGTGGCTTTTATAGAAGGGGAGGGTAAGGAGGTTAGCGCATGTGCAGTAGTCTCTGGTAGGGTGGGGCTGTCTTAGAGCACGGGAATTTGTTTAACGGCGGGGCTGCCATTTTGGCTGATTCACAAAATGGCGACATCATTGTTCTATCAGTTTAAACTTCAAACATTTAAGATACAGGATGTCAAAGGGGTTATACAATAAACTAGTGGCAGAATGATGATCACTAAAGTTGATAAAGGTCTATTTAATCTCTTTTAGGAGATGATCGGTAGGCTCTTTAGTTGCATGATAGTTACATCACCATAAGAGGGTGTGATTTTACCGAAGTGTTTATTTAGAGAATAAATAAAAGCAAAAGAGGTGCACACGATGCCAAGTTGACAAATTATATAATAGTGACACCTTGGACTGTCTTACAGAGCTGAAACTACCTTAATTGGGATTCCCTTTCTGTGTCGTTTCAGATTGGGATTAGCTATAGTATAGATGTGTTTGTGATTTTAGAAGCAGAAATGAAGAAGCTATCATTCTTATGCATCATAGTTTCAGTATAGGGGCTGGATGCAGGAATGGGTCACATAGTCTGTTACTTCCCTTGTTTGTGTGAACATCCACCAGGTCCAAAGCACAGAATCTATCCTTGAACTCTATGAGTTCTGAGCTGTCAGCTTCCCTCTCAGGCAACCACATCACCCAGGATGAAGAAAGGTAGGTACCTTTGTTTCTCAGAACCATAAACGGTTGTTAAGGATAAACTGCTCTTATAGATTTTAATTCATCCTAAATAAATCAATTCGTATTTTTTCAGCCCCACTGTAGATCCTGTCTGCCAACCTGGCTTGCCTATCACAACTTCAGTGACAAATTCATCTACTTTTCATAGATTTCTGACAAGCCCAAATCGCATATGGTCTAATACCTGTAAAGATTCCTTATTCCATATAATGCACAGAGTAACACTTTTATGAGAAAACTCTAGTAGAACTTATAGAGTTAGAACTGTTTAACATTTAAAAGACAGAAATAACACATTTTACCCTTCTAAGTAAAATTAATTCTGATTGTAAGGTGAAAAGTGTGAGTTCAATCACACAAGAGCAAAAAACCCACTGTAAACGTGGGGAAAGAGAAGTACACAGCACAGAAATGGATGGAAGATTTGTCAGTCTTCAGCATATCATGACCTCTGTACATGACACCCATTCCCTGGTCCAATATAGTCCATTTAAAGTAGGCTGTTATGGGTTTACTCAGGCAAGGCTTGGCCTGGGGCAGTGGCTGACAAGGGGAAGGTTCTCTAGGAGTTCAGGCTCTATTCTTCTAAGCCATACAATAGTAGACCCATCAGCTCTTAGGACAAATCAGAAGCAGAGATTTCAGTCTTCACTTCACTCTTCTATCCAGTTCTCCATTTTTCTTTATAAGCAATGACTCAGTTTAAGCCACTTTGGCCCATATCCAGTCTTAGTGTGGAAGTTACTGAGCCTACTTGTCTCTTCCAACAATAATATATGATTTTTTAGAGCAAAATTCTCTTAATACTGGAAGAGAAAAAGTTCTTGTCTCAAAGCTATAGATGATAGTTTGGCAATGGAGGTCTAGGAAATATCTTCCTTTATTTAAGATTATTCTGTAGTATATGTTAGACAAATAGATGAGTTGAGTATAGAACCAAAGGTTTTTTTGCTCTCATAAATATTGTATTCCCTTTTCTACTCACTAATCTTTATTTTATAGGGAAGAGCTATATCTCCATCCTTAGTGTACCATTAAATTGGTGTACGTCACTTGCTTCCAAGTCTGCTTGGGTTGATACTGAAACCTGTTATCCTAGAAAATTTTCAGAAGCCATACAGACTCACAAGAATCCACAAATGCAATGCATTTAGAGCAGAAACTATCTCCTTTGGGACAATGGAGAAGAATGTAGTAATTAATGCATAATAGAGTACATTTCATCACAATGTTTCATCTTAAAATACACAATCCCAACTAGGCATTGTAGGAAATTTCAGATGGGCAACCAGATTGAAGTTGGTGCATTTAAAATTTTATTTTATAAGAAGCTGGAGGAAATAGGTGCAGGATTCTGTGTTCCTTTGGCATATTTGAAGAGGCATATACATTCCAAATCCTACAGAAATTTTTATTCTCAGATTGTCAAAATAATACATGCTAAATATCAGTTCTAAGTTATATGTGAATATAATGCAATTTGTATAAATTAATACATATATTTATTTCAATTACTGCAATTAAGAGTATAAATAGAAAAACAATCAAATATTTCTAGACAAATACAGTATTCTGCATAACTACACATGCAGTGTGTATTTTGAAACTTGAGTTTATAAAGCGAGTTTATTATGAAGCTGTGCACAGTAGTTAGTGCCCGTGATCTCAGCACTTGGGAGGCTTAGATTGATGCAGGAGGATTGCAAATATAAGGCTAGCCTACACCACAAAGTGATACCCTGTCTCAAAAGAGGTAAGAATGTGTTGATTGAGTTACTTCTAAATATGAAATACATCTCAATCTCTGTTTAAAAATCTAACTGTATATTTCAACTCATCATAGCTACACATCTCTTTAAATTATTGGATTTAGAAAGCTAATGTTTGAAATGTGTTTTTAAGATCACATCTACTCTTATTTAATGCATATACAGCTATTCATATTACTTGGAAATTCTCATTGTGTAGTCAGTATATATCATTAACAACACAAATAGCAGACAAAAATTATTCCACAATCTGCTCTAAGAATGTCCTTGCCTGTATAAACATTTTTCTTTCATCAGGCAAAATTTCCTTCTACCTTGTACCTGCCGAGCAATTGTTATTCCTGGGACAGTACCTGTAATGCTAGTCTGAAACAAGATTAGCATGAGTGTATTTATGGGAGCAATCTTTCTTTTTCTATAATAATTGGGTTTCATGGTAATAACAAAACTTGGCAAATTACATATACCCAATGAACTACATTATCCTCATATGTAGAGGGTGTAGGAAAATCCCAAAAGAAGTTAAAACTAAAATAGAGTGAGTACTTTATCCTGATGTTTACACAGTCATAATACAGGTGTTACCTGGAGGCAGGTATGTCTTGCTGCCTCTGAGGGGAACTGAAGGGACTTATATGTAAAACAGACCCAAGCTGGCCCCTCCTGTAACCCCATCTTCTCTCATGCACCAGGTGTGGGAATAAGGAATATAAAAAGGAATCTTTTATAATAGAGGTAATTATTTTCTGACTTCAATTATAACATATACCAAAAACAATGACAACAAAATCTTCAAAGTTAAAATGATTTTGCTATTGGCTGTCATCATCAATGCACATAATTAACTTAAAAGTTTCGACTTACTGTTATCAAAAGAACTAAAGAAATAAACTAAACTTATTTCAGTTGGTTATTGCCTATTCTCATTGTTACTATCAAAATTTTCAGATTTTAAGAGGACAGATTAAAAGAAAAAGAATCTTCTTGTTAGAAAATAATAGATCTCAGAATAACTATCTAAATATCAGAAATTATTCTAGCTCCCGATTTCACTATTTAGCAGGAATTATATAGGCACATCTAAGGTGGTGGTCATTTCATGCTCTTAACTGAGTCAGTATCTAAAATTGAAATTCAATTTTAAACATCAAAATGTTAATAGTGATAACATTGAAAGACAAGTTCTGAACACAGGATTAATGTTATCTTGTGATTCTACCTTTAGTTTTTGCTAGTTCGATTTTGGTTAGAGATGATAAAAAGCCCTATTCATCATTCACATAACTGGTCAATTTAGTCAAAAATTAGCTTAATTCAAAGGCAGGAAAAATAATGAACTTCTTTCAGGGAAAAAGTTACTTTCATTTATTATATTCTTCTTATTATTATTCCAGGGAAAATTTCAGGTATAATGCAAATGTATGTAAGCTAAAATGCTACATTTAAAAAATTGTCAAAATATAAAGTTAGGACTTTAGCTACAAATCCTTACTACAATGACCTACATGTCTAACACAAATGCACACCAATTTTTTGTCTAAGTTACTTGGCAACCAAGAGAAGAGGCCATACGGCAGAAGTAAACAGAATATATTTTCAAGAGGAGCATGGAGTATTGAAGTGATTTGGTAATTTCTCGCTGTTGTCAGTGAAAAGATTCAAACACAACCATGCTGAAAGAGGACTGTTTGAAGAAAATAAGGGGGTGGATTGTTTCCACCACATACAACATAAATGGAAATATTACATATAAATAAGGAATGAGTAGCAAGAATATTAATATGTTCATAGTGGGATTATTCCCTACAAGTAGTGAGCTATCTGCCTTTCAAAGATTTTATAGGTCACTGATCCTATCAATATCAGCTAGGCATGCAGAATTTGATCCACTTGAATTTTAGGAACTTCCACATCCCAGTAATGTGTCATATTCCCATTCAGAGACAGATGAAAAAATGAATCAGAACCAGAAAATACAAAGACCTCTCTAACCTTTATGTGCCCCGCCCCCACAAGTCAATACTGAATCTTAGGATTAATTACTCATAATTTTGTTTGAGAAAAATTCCTACAAAGAATATACTGAAGGCCACTGTTAGCCAATTTCTTAAGTATCATTGTTAGGAAAGGAGGTTCCTTGTAAGCACACTGAGAGCAGTACCAAAGTATAAATTGAACCTGCCCCAAAGAAGCAGTGAACAATGCTGATTTCAAGTAGAAGATAATTTAAATCCACTGGTTGAAATACAGGTGCAATATGCCTTGTGGTCCCAAACCTGCCTCACTTTTGGGAAAATTCAATTTTAACGAATAAAATTTCATCCACTGGTTAAGTCCTGGTGATTTGTCTGGAGAAATTACCCTAACAAGTAACTTCTATGTAATAATCTCTCAAGGTCATAAAATGTATGATTTGCCAAAATCCTTTGGTTTTTTGCTTTGGAAAGCAGGAATTTTCAGAACCATAATAAGGTATTAGCCAGGTACAAGCTAAAGAGAGAAATGTTGAACAACTGTCTCCTCAAAGTGTTTAGAGCTTTGAGAGATTGTGTAGTGGTTTCCTCTCCTCTCCTATTTCCCTACCCTTTTCTTCCATTTCACACAGGACCATTGCACTTAAGCTCCATCCATATGTGGTCAGCTTCTGCTGCTTTCTCTTTTGCTGTTTTCCTCCCCAGTGTTGCATGGTTGCTGAGCTCCAGTGTACTGAAAATGTAGAATGGTTCTATTTTTTAGATGTAGATTTTAGGTCTTCAGTTATGTCTCTTCAACAGACTTCCTGAGGGAAGTAGAATTTGTCTCTTAAATCCCTAATCAGAAACCAGTAATGAGGTACCTTCATCAAGTCTGAGGGTGACCATCCAGCCCCTCTGCATTTATTTTCCTAGAGTCCAGTCTATCTGTGGCTTGTAATTAATTGTAATTGATTGAAGAGAATTTCATTGACTTTCCTTGCTTCTCATGCAATATCTCAATGTTTTTTGTCATTTCTTCTAACAGCTACTGGGTGGGTCTACAAGTGTTGATGTCCAACAGATAATGATCGTACACTCTGCTTCCTGCAGACAACAAAAGCTTCAGAGGGAATGAGTATCAGTACCACCTACCTCCCTGTTGAGAAGAAAAGAGAAGTGGACAAGGAAGTGTTATCTTAAGAATACTTTCTGCAAATCTTATACCAGCCTTAATGCCTCTGCTTCATAGATCCTTTCCACGTGGCCAATAGGTATTTGGATACCTATTAAGCCTAGTTGCTTATTATAATTTTTGTGTCTATGGGGAATGCAAGGTGGGAAAAAAGAAGACTGGGACACAACAAAACTACAAAATGTGTAGCATTTTTTAGAGGCTTTGTGTTCTTTAAAACATAACTGAGAAAAGGAGGAAATGCTGCCTCTTTGGAGGGTGGAATAAAGGGACTATACTTTTATGTGACTTCCTTTTCACACATCTGCTACTGGCAGAGAATGAGAACTAGAAAACATTGAAAGAAAGGGCTTCTTAGTTCGGTAGCAAGCACTGAACCCAGGATAGCCTCCATAATTGCCACAGAAGCACAAGCTCCAGTATCACCTATGCCTTTGTCTTTTAGAAAGAAGAACGTGGTTTTTCACCTACAATGATGCCCTCATAGAGGGACATGTAGATATTATAGACTAGCTATGTCCATGAATGTAGAAGGTACAAGTTTGAAAAGATAGAGACATAATGCTTTTTGGAAATGCTGAGTTTGAAGCCCCTGTGAGAAAAGAAGGAAATGCATGTTGGCAAACATTAAGTATAGTTCTGAAATTCTCAGGATAGTTTTGACCAAAAGCTAATGAGGTACAGTGGCCTCTTTAGTTAGAGCCATCATTGTGGGTGACATGTCCAAGTGAGAAAGCAAGAGAGGGGAAAGCTGTCCACAAGGAAAGCCAGCATTTCAACAGAGAGAAGAGAAGAAATTTTAAGTTGGTTTTGCTTTATATGAATTAATATTTAATATTCTATGTGAATATTTAATACGGTTCTAACCATATTTCTTGAATTATTTAAAAAAAGAAGTAAAATAAATGTGAGGAGTTATACTTTCAAAAATGGCAACACATAGTGGTGAAATGCCAGGCTAACATATGATGAAATAGACTGTAATCATTAAGTATCACGGGGAAAGAAAAAGGAAGCAGAATGAAAAGTTTCAAAATAATGGCTAACTTACAAAGAAGCCTGTATGCCACCCCCATGTAGAATTCATGAATAATGTACAAATTAAAGAAGAAACCAATGAGAATGAGTGTTGTGATATTTCTAGGACAATTCAGAGAAATGTTTCAAATTATTTTATATTAGTTGCTGTCTCACTGGTTTTTAATGTATATCATAAAGAAAAGTGGCAAGATTATATTCAGTATTTTTGTTTATGTCTCTTGATGATTCTGGCTGGGAATCTTTGATTAAAAACAGTAATCAAGGCACACTAATGGCAGACAGTTTTAGATCGTTGTGGGCTTAACATAATAGGGCTATATTTTTTTTTTACTGGCAAAATTACATATATAAACTCTTTTAAAGCGCATATAGAAATAATATATTCAACACCATAACATACTGTAAAGAATCATAAATAATTAAATGTTAAGTACACTTCTTTAAAACTGTAACTGTGATGTATTTGAGAAAAAGCACTTTACATTTTACCATTTTAAGTCTGAAAAATCTCTGAGTACATGAATATTTTTGTAAGCAAGACTGTTTTCCAGAATAGTCTTACTTACTCAACATCCTCAATGCATCTTTTTATACTAATTCTTTAGGTCTACTTTTCAATAAATAGTTTTTAACCTTCTTACATTCTGACTACTTCACATTCACTTCCATACTAAGTTAATAATTAAATCAGTAACTCTGTATCTAATGCTCATACACACCTCCTTTGAATCATTTGACACACTAATCAGAGAACTATTTCTTGGTGTTCTTGGTCTGGTGAAACATCACATAAATTTGATTTGTTACTTATTTTCAATGATTTTCCATCAGGAATATGGAAAAGGTTAAATCTGTTATGATTAGCTCTCTATTCCTATAATCATGAATTCTTTCTGATCAACTTAGAAAGCTTGGTAGTATTTGAAGAATTTCCCTCAGATAGTTGAAACAATATGAACCAAATCTCAGATGTTGTTTCTGAATAGTTAGAATTTTACCCATGTTTACTTTACTTTACAAGCTTTAAAAAAAATTGGAATAAGCATTTTGTATTAGTGTTCCATCACTATAAGAAAATACCTGAGAAAACCAACTTAAAGAAAGGTTTTTTTTTTTTTTTTTTGGCTAGAGGTTCCACAGGCTTTATGCCATTGTTGCTTGAATCCATTGATTCTAGACCTGTAGAAAGGGAAAAGATCATTTGTAGTAGAACAAAGATGATGATGACCTCAATCAGAGAGAGAGATTGGAGAGAGGAGAGAGACAGCAAGGTAAAGGGAGGGGGACAAAATATACTTTGTCACCCCTGTAACCTATCTTCCAATTACGTTCCACTTCCTCAGATTCCATAATTTTCCAATAACCCATCAAATCATGAATGGACTTTCCATGGATTAATCCATTGATATAGTCAGAGTCCTTATGATCCAGTAACTTCCCAAAAGACATACATACCTTTCAACATTGTAGCACTTGGATCCAAGACTTCAAAACATGAGCTTCTGGGTGCATTTTAGATCCAAACTATAAAACACATTGTATCTTCTGGTTAAAAATAATGCTAATTTAATTTAAAATAGCAATTAAAAATCAATTATTTAAAGAAAAATTTCCTCAAAACTAATAATCATTTTAATCTTTTGTTTTTATTTTAAAAAGGAAAGTAGGTTTTTCTTTTAATTATCATTTTCCAAAATACACTTGTACTAAAAAGTATCCTTCATTCCACAAAAAAAGTAATTCTTTATGTAACTATAACATATAACTTTTTGTTTTTTTACTGTGCTGGGGCTTGAACTCAAGGCTTCACCTTAAGCCATTCCACCAGCCCTTTTTTGTGAAAGATTTATTTCTAGACAGAGTCTTATGACCTATTTGCCCAGACTGGCTTCAAACTATAATCCTCCTGATCTCTGCCTCCTAAGTAGCTAGGATTACAGGTGTGAGCCACCAGCACCTGGCAAGCTATAACTATTTTATATGACTGAATTTCTGCCAAAAGGAAGATTGTATCAAATGGACTAAAAGAAAAGATTTTATTTCTATTAAGAAGTTGCTGTTTCATGAGAGAACAATGGAGATTGCATTAAGTTTTTGTTGATTAAGCATTTTAAAACACCTACCACAGGTGAAGAATGTGTTTTCTATCCTCCTGATGTTTCCTTCCACGTGGATGGATCTTCTGTGAATATGACTCTTTAGCCTCTCCCCTCGCAGAATGTAAGCCATGACTTGCTCGACTGATGAGTTTGATGTGTTTGCCTGCAGAAATTGAGCACTATGGCTTCTGTCCCTCACATTTTCTTTTTGAGGAGCAACCCGCTATCTGAGACGTTCTATTTACAGGGTAAGAAGTAAGAGACTTCCGCAAAATCGGTGACTGGGTGGCTAAATTTGTTCTTGCAGTACACACCAAAGATACGGTGTCCAAAAATTGTCAGTAATCAAGTTAATGTTTTCAATGCTGTTCGTATGCAAAGGTTTCTATACCTTGTCCACTCCCAAATCATCTTCTACCTCACACTTTTAAAGAAATAGATGGAGAACAATTATTGCTGGCTTAATTTGAACTTGCATATTATAGAATAGTTCATTTTCTTGACAGTAACAAATAATTTAAGAGCAAATATGGGATATAAGTATCAAAGAACTTAGTAATTACTTAAAATAAATAATACAAGTTTTGGACTTTGGAAGGAAGTAAATATGCTTTGTCTCTTTTTCGCTTCCCTCATTATATCAGGAAAAAGTTAGTGACCGAACTAGAGTACATCAAGATATGTTATAAACACTGAATTGGTAACTTCTGAAAACATTCAGATTCTTTGAAACATCTCAATGTTGCAAAACATGCAAATTGGTCAGTGCTATCTTATTCAGAGGTTGATTTTCTATATTTACAATTATAAGGAATTTGATAAAGGAGGTATCTTATGGGGTCTTGCCTCACCTCTCGTGAATGTTAAGGCTATAGAAGGTATTTTTAAGGACTATCAGTTTCAATGAAAACTATTTGGGTCTCACCTCATATGATGGGGACGTTTGGCTCACAAGGGCACAGGGTCCTCCTTGAGACTCCACAGTAGCTCTAGCACTCCTCTGAGTGAGGAAAGCAGGGAGGAGTGAGTTATGTCTTTTTTTTAAATTCTAACAATGGTTCCAGTATGCAAACCCTCAAATCCAGTTTCTCTCCCTGTTCTCTGCACAAAATTTAATAGACAAGGAGGGTCTTTTCTGACAGGACAGTAGCTGTGTCATAAAAGCTGCTCTTATTTCTCCCAAGTCAATCCATCCCATAACCTGCATGACAATATGATTTTTTTGTCCCAAAACCTTTATTAAAGGTAGAAAATTACTTTTAGAAGTACAGCTTTTGGAATATATAAGATATCAATAGAGTTTTTTGTTTACATTCAGGTGAATGTAGAATGGAGATAAATTTTGACTAAATGAGGTTCTCCTAAAGAAACCCCTTTTCTCCACGTGTGATTCTGGACTTCTTGGGTCTCAGAGCAACTGTTTTGAAAGTGAAATTGTGACAGTGTCCTGGGGATGAAGACACAACAAACAGAAGGACCTAAGGAGTGTAGTAACCAGAACCGTTCCAATTCCAGGACTGGACAGAGTGGCTTAAGTGGCAATGTGAGCTTCTGTCTTCTTTTGTGCTTTATCTAGAATCAATTTAACAAAAATATCAAATTATGGAAATATGTATATATTTACATGTCCTATAAAGATGAAAAACCTTGTGAAGAAAATATTCTCCCCAACAAATTAGAGTCTGTCGGATTCATTTCATATGAATCAGTAAATTTTTATATGGACACACACACATACATACACACATAAACCCCATGTGCAATGTAGGAAAAATGCTAAAAATATCACAGAACAAATGTTAACAGGATGTTCTTTCAGGCAGAGTCTTTTCATTTTGCACCTTCACACTTATGAATATTCAGTACATTGTATTCTTTAGAAGCTCAAACAGTGTTGTTAACATTCTCAATTAAACAGCAAAATCTTCCTAATTCTTGGGAAAATTTGTTTTTTTTAAAACAATTATCTGCAAATAATGGATAGCATGTCTTCAAAAATGAATACTTTTCTGTGCACTACATTTCTCGTATATAGTCTATATAAAGTAAAGCAATAATATTGGTGAAACTAACTATGGAACCACTAGAGATATAACTTCTGTAAAAACAACACTTCAAAGTAGAAAGTGGTTTTCATTAGAGAGGTCAGATGTTTACAGAAAGGGTTTTAGAAATCTCACTGATTTGGGGGAGACTATATTAAGAAGAAAGCAAAACATATTCACCAAAGAAGAGAAATGAAAATATAGCTCCCTATAAGGTATTTTAAATAGAACTAGCATGGAGAAAAGAATATTTGTAGTTGAAATAAATGAAGAGGTCATAAAATCATACCAGATTTCAATATTAAATAACAGTAACTAAAGATCAAATTTAATTTCACCCAAAACCAGTGCTCCAAAGTAAACAAGAAGATAAACATAAAAACGACTCATAACTGACATAAAATTGTAAAATATAAAGTTATGGTCCCAAGTGAAGGTTTTTAAAGGGAGAAGGAAAAACAAACATTTTGCCTCAGAAAACTAAGCAGTTCTAACAAGATGTCAAAATGCAGAGGCATACGAGGAGTAGAAGAGACGTTATTGGAGTCAAGCATTTTCAGTGAGATGACAGCCATGGAGCTCTCAGAGATTATACAGGAGCGGCTTCAGCCAAGAGCTGCAGGTTTGCTGGTCAGAAGAGAATAGATGGGCTGGAGACAGAATCAGTCACACCCAACTGAATTCTTAGCTGATCTCATGATTACTTGTGAAGAATGCAGTATATAGTATACTTAGTAATGAATAAACATGTTCTCCAGCTCTTACCTCTGTTCTAGACCATTCATATCAATGCCAAGTCTTTGTCTTTTTGTTAGATTATATATATTGCACAAATAATTGGACTTACATAAAGGCAAATTATTAAAAGTAAATATTATTATTAATGTGGGTTTTTTTCCCCTAAGCATCTAGGAAAGTCTTGACTATATATATTTATGGAGGAGTATTGTTCTGGTAATTAAAATATGCTATTTCTTTAATAAAATAAAGGTATATTAAGATAAAATTATGTAATAATTGGATGTTACTCCTTTCTCTCTGTATGTGACATTTAGAAATGGAGCATGTATCTTTAGAACCTCTTGTTTTCGAAGTAGCAACCAAAAGGGCAAATTCTAAAGATTCATGCTTGGTAAACAAATGATAATTATTTCAAATGCAAAAACTGAGTTGCTATAATGACAATCATTTTGTATTTAAAATTACATTTCTTTATTTTAAACATTATTTAGGCTACAAACTACAATGTAAGATGAGAAATTAGAATGAATATCCCACAGGCAGGGCATGGTCAGTCATACCTGCAATCCCAGCCAGAGACCTGAAGAATCATGATTCGAGGCAAGCCGGGGCAAAAAGTTAGTGAGATTTCATCTCAGAAAACAAGCAAGCACACTAGTCACAACTGCAACACCATCTTCACATGAGACATGGTAGAAGGATCCTAGCCTAAGACCTGCCCAGGCAAAAAGTATAAGACCCTATCTGAAAAATAACTAAAGCAAAAAGGCTGAGGGCAGACTCATGCAGTGCACAGCTTAGCTAGCAAGCACGAAGTCTTGAGTTCAAACTGCAGTGCCATCAAAGAACAAAATAAGAGAAGTTCTTTATTCCAGTATGGGTAATAGGTTAATTAGAATTTATTTTTAAGTGTATTAATTGATATTGGGAAAATTGTAGATTTGATATACTAGCTAGGTAGCTAGATATAAATTAAGCATATTTTAAACTAAAATGTACTTGAAATCCTCCATTTTCTTTTTGTGATTGCCTATGCACATATTATTTTAATGCAGTGTAAGTCAAAATCATCCTCTAGAAACAAGTCAGTACAGATAAATTTATCTATACGATATTCACAGTATTTAGAAAATTCTTCTAATTTCCATAAAATATCTTTCTTGCTCCAAAGTTCTCTAAAACCTATTTATCTACAGCTGATTTAGAACAAATGAACTATACAATAGCAGCACAAAGAGGCTGATTTTTTTATCTTTAGACATCATAGTGTGTGCAACGCAGGTCTGAATAGCCTAGTGGAGCTGACACACATTGACCTATGCACATATTGTGCTACAAATAATAAAGTTACAAAGCCATAGATTGCTTTTAAGTACATTATACTGAAAGTATAAATGAATTTAATAGATGATGAAATTTATAATTGCAGGGTTTTAAGCTTCATTATAGGGCTGCTGGAATGGCTCAAGCAATATGCACCTGCAAGTGTGAGGCCCTGAGTTCAAACCCCCATGCTGCCAAAATGTTCATTATATTACAAACTCAAAAATATATTAAGACACAATCAAAAGGACTCTGAAACATCTCAGAGAAAAATAACACTAATATATTAAAAATCTTAAATTTTTATATTAATTTTGTTGTGAGTAAAATATGGTTTTAGTTCTAAGATTGAAGCAGAACACAGAACTGCAAAAACATACTTGAGGAGGTGTACCCTTGTGGCACTCCCATGTATTATGGCCCAATTTGGTTCATCTCTTTTATTTTTTCCTTTTATATCCTTAGTCCCTTTTTTATGTGGTTTCAATCAGTTTAAAAATTCTATATTCATTCTTTATTTGTAGAGAGGCCATGAACCATATTCACCTTCTTAACTTCCTTCTTATACCCTCTCCTCTCATGTGTGACCTCCCCTTAATGTGACCTGTTTTTCATAATATTACTGCATTTGTATTAGGTCCATATTCTACATATGAGAGAAAGCATGTGACTTTTGGGCTTCTGAACCAGGCTAACCTCACTTAAGGTGATGCTCCATTTCCATACATTTACCTGCAAACTCAAAATTGCCTTCTTCAAGGCTGTTTACAATTCCATTGTATATCAATACCACATTTTCTTAATCCACTCATCAGTAGTGGGGCATCTTGGCTGTTTCTATAGCTTGGCTATTGTGAATAGTGCTGCAATAAACATGGGTGTGCAGGTGTCTTTATTGTAACCTGACTTACATTCCTTGGGGTATATCCTTAAGAATGGAATTCCTGGATCATGTGGCAGTTCTGTTTTTTATTCTGTTTTCCATAGTGGTTGTACTAGTTTACATTATGGCCAGGGATGTTGAGCATTTCTTTGTGTGCTTTTTAGTCATTTGGACTTCTTCCTTTAACAAAACTCCCTTCAGTTAATTTGCCCATTTCTTCATTGGGAAGATTTTTTTGGAAGTTTTTTTTTCTTTTTGAGCTCCCTGTATATTCTGCTTATTAATCCCTTGTCAGAAGTATAGCTAGCCAAGATTTTCTCCCATTCTGTGGTCAGCCTCTTCAATTTAGTGATCATTTTTTGGTTGCTGAAGCTTTTTAATGTCATTTGGTTCCACTTATCAATCTTTACTTTTAGTTGCTGAGCCATTTGAGTTCTTTTAAGGAGGTCATTGACAATTAGGCAATTTTATTTTGAGCTAAGTTATATAAGAGCAAACAATAATGAAATATTAAAAGAGGTTTTGCCTATATGGTGAAAATTCAGATTTTTTTTAATTTTAAAGTTATTTGTCAGAAAAGGAAGTGCTATCCTAATATGGGGGAAATTATTTAAGAAAATACATCCTATTCTAATCCAGTAAAATCAGTATATTACTGATATTTTCTACAGTGCTTTGTCCACAAAACAATTCTTTCCTCAAATTCTTTTTTTTGGTGGTGGGGCAGCACTGGGGTTTGAACTCAGGACCTCACACTTGCTTAGCACATACTCTTACTGCTTGAGCCACTCCACCAGCCCTATTCAAATTCTTTTTGAGGGAAAACATTTAAATAAATTTCCAAATTAAAAAATGCAATATACACATGAAAAGTAGTATATTTCTAGACTGTATTGTCTTGGAAAGAATAGCTAGTATTTCAAGAATTGCACAATAAATTCCAATCAGTCCTTTCCTGGATTTTCTCAAAGATATTTCCTTTTGCTTATCTATTTTATTTTTACGGTTTCAACTGTAATGTCTCCTTTTCATGTATGATTTTATTTTCATCTTCTTTATGATATATTCTTGGTAATCTAAATAAAGTTCTGTCAACTTTGCTTACCTTTTCAAAAAATGATTTTTTCCCTGTTTTGTTTTTCTGTTTTGAGATAGGGTTTCCTTAAGTGTTCCAGGCAGGCCTAGCCATGAACTCACTATCCTTCTGCCTAAACTCTGAAGTGATAGGATCACAATAATGTACTTTTTATTTTATTGATCTTTTTGTGTATTTTCCTTTAAATTTCATTAATTTCTTCTGTGATTTTCAGTACTTCCTTCGACTAATTCTGGTTTTGGTTGTTCTTCTTTTCCTAAGTCTTTCAGGAACATTGTTAGGTTGGTGAGTAGGTATAACATATTTTAGTTTTACTTAAAATTAATTCCCAAACATAATTATTACATATATCATGTGTTTTTAGTCCAAAGTCTAAAAATAAAGATCTCCAATACAAGCCATTGAAGTAATTATCTTTAAAATGTAAATGCCCAAATAATGTATCATGTTTTGCTTTAGAGAACATTGGCTGTAATGGTTAATTTTTGGTGTTGACTTGAATGGATTACGGTAGAAGATAAAGCATTATTTTTAGGTGTGATTGTGATGATGTTTCTGGGACAGATTATCATTTGAGCCAATAGACTGATTAAAGAAGTCTACCTTCGCCAATGTGAGTAGACAACTACCAAACCATCAGGCCTGAATAGAACAAAAAGACAGAGCAAGGACAAATTCTCTTTCTCTCTGCTAGGCTGGAACACACACATCCCCAGTCCATCAGACACTAGCCACTGTGTTTCTTGAACCTTTGAACTTAGAATTAATTGCACCACTAGCTTTTATGTTTCTCCAGCTTGCAAAGATCAGAGGGACCTTCTTGACTTCTGTGATTGTGTGAACCAGTGTTCATGATAAATTCCCTCATTTACATTTACATATTACCACAGAATCATGACTAACACATGTCCTCATCAAATTAGTGAAAGAGTGTGTGGGGGAAAAGATTCTGTAGTAAAAAGAAATCAAGTAAATCTGAATGTTATATCCTCCTTTTTAACATGTTTTTAAATTCAGGATTCCCTAACCTTCTTTGACAGCATACTATCCTTAGTGAGAACAATTCTGTGAAATCAGTTTTTGAATTAACAAAATTATAAAAATGTTGATGAATATTAATTATATCTGAAATGGAAGAAAAGTGAAATAATGAAATGGGAGTACATTACTGGACATGTTAAAAGTGAAAGGGTATTATTGTACATTGATGTACATATATACTCTGTATATCAAAAATTGAAAACATCAAGCTATGCCACAGAATTCTTTATATGGTCCATATGGGAAACATGTTCAACCTATACTTGCTATCAACAATAACAATTTCCATAGCTACAAAGTAATGAGTAGTAAAAGGAAACAAACATAGAAATTGTGTGATAGTCTGCTTGCATGAAATGAAATTATATGGAAATATCTGCCTAAATAAATTTAAAACCTTCATATCTCGAGAAGCTTGACTCATACTATCCTTAAATCTTATGCATCAGCTATGCTAAAATACTGATATGATCTCAATTTCCAGATATAATTCATTCACTTAACAATCTTAGAAAGCAATGTATCTAGATTTTTAACATAGTGCCTTTAAATAACCAATTGTTGCATTGAAACTAAGCTCTAGAAAGAAAAACCATGGAATAGTAGTGAAAGCATGAGAAAATAGAAATTTACTAATGTGATATTTAGCCATCATGACCTGGCTGTGATATTCACCTAAAACCTAATATTTTATGCTAATGCTTTCACCTGTTTTTTCTTTAATGTTTCAAACTCACTTTTTGCTCACTGCCATATTTAGAAAAGAAAAGAACATACACACATGGGTTATCTTTGATTTATCAGAAGAGAACAATTTTCAGACCATCTTCCAAAAGTAGCAAAATTTGGAAATTTAACTCCATTCTAGATTATGCCTTTTGATAATCACTTCACTATTCATGGTAATTATCAGAAGATGGAACAATTATATATTTATTTGACTTGCTGATCTGTGAAAATTCCAACTATTTTCAGCAAATTATACTATTGAGTATGAAAAGCTAAAGAATAGTCACAAACATCAAACTAGTAATTCAAGTTGCCCAATTTCCTGCAATGCAATAGGTTTGAAAAGGAAATTATCTGTCCTTCTATCATCTATCTATCTATATCTATCATCTATCTGTTACATAACTTTATATAAAATATAAGACCTTTAAAATTATGCATTTATACATACTGTGGAGTAAGTAAAGTTGAACTTAGAAAAATGATTCATAAGGAAGTCTATTCCCAAAAATTCTCAAGAAGGAACATAAAAAGAAAGATTGGGAGCAAAATAAGTGACTATAGGCCTTCAATAACAGCATGTATAATAATCACAGGAGTATAAATAAAATGAACTTTATATTTTATCAACAGAACTTTGTGGAGAATATCTACATGTTTAATATTGCAATAGAAGGTAAACTTCATTTTTAAAAATCCAATGGAAAAGGAAATAAAGTTGAATTTACATGTTCTGAAGGTGTAAATAAATATGGAATTATGTGAAAGAGAGTGAGCAGTATAAACAAATGAAGAAAGAAATTAAAAAGATTAAAGTATCAGACAATTCATCACAACATAGTCAGGAGTGCTATGAGTAGGAAATGATGCTGGATGACTTGTCCAGGTAGGTTTTGTCCCCGCTTCTGGATCCTGATACTGATTACTGTGGAGATTTGTGCTTTAGCTGGTCTGCATCTCTCTGGAAGCCACATAAAGACAGTAGCTAGAATAGCTTGTTATACTTAATTGCTTTCTTTGACTTGACCTCATCTTCATGCAGGATGCTGTGTAACAGGACTGCTCATTTACACCTCAAGTAAGGGATACAGAAGAGGAGGCTGTCTGAGACTTGCTTCTTCCATTTCTTGGGATGCATCTTTCTTAATATCACCCATCTTTTACAGGTTTTTTTATTTGCTAACTTTACACCAATGGTGAAGAAATAATTGGACTCTAATAATTTTCAAGGTTATCAGAATCTCAGGTCTCATAGATTGATGCTCACAGGGTAATTTATCTATTCATAAAAATTATACGCTCCAGAATTAGCACACTGACTTTTGAAGAGTCAAGTTTAACCTGAAGCTGATTTTCTCCCTTACAATGTAAAAAATGACTTAAGATCTAGGTAACACATTGCAATATCTTGCTATTTTTCTACTTCTGCCACTAAAGTTCCTGCCTTCGTCCGTCATGATCTGCGTTCCAAAATTCAGCAAGGGATGTCTGCTTTATTGCCCATAACAAGTATTGACAGAAACCTTGCTGACAGTAAAGGAACTTTATCTTACCTCAGAGAGGTCAATATTTTCCTGCTTATTCCCTGCAATATACTGTATCTTTATACCAATTTTTACATGAATCTTGAAAGTAATAGATATGCAATTTAAGTAAAGATGAGCAAAAATTATAAACTTACTGGCTTACCTGTCTGAAAAGTCAATAGGCACTTGCATCTTCGCAATTATTTGGATAATTTAATCACATTGTTTTACCTCTTCACAACTCACCATAGGGTGGAGCAATAATGACCACATACAGTCTGACATTTTCACAGCTAAAATCAAGCATAGGTCTCATTCTCAAGTGTCCTCGTATCAATTGAAGTGAAGAATTTTAATTCATTCCAATTGAGTATTTTCCCTTACATGACCTATTCACTTAGACAAAGGAATTTTGTGTTTAGATGGGAACTGGCCACATGCAAATTTGTGATTTGGATGATTTATCAGACAGAAGTACAGGTGTGTAAGGGTAGGAGAACAGCCATGATTGGAAAGATGCTGAAAAGAATAAGGCAAAAGGAGATCTCTACAATATCCCAAGTACTGCCTTGTATATGTATACCAAATAATTAAACACAAATTAAACTGAAACTCAAATCCATCTTTTAAACAAATGGCATATAAAGTAGTAAAATGTGATTAAAATAGACCACATGAGACCCATGAAGAAAGTGCAATAGATTCAAGGAGAAATGAATATTTTTATGAATGAAATACTGCAGTTGAATCTTGAAGAATAGGTAATTTTCTGCAGGCAGATGGGAGAGACAAAATTCATTTTAGTCACAAGGCATAACACAAAGAAAGGAATGAGAAGACTATCTCATGACACATTGAGAAAAATTCTTAGTGAAAATGTGATCTTATTCCTAGGAAAAAATGTGTTGAGTTTAATAAGAAAAAATATAAATATTTCTAACTATATGTACATGTATATATGTGTACATGTATATATATATCCACTTAAATTTTTTCAAACTCATGAATTTTAAATATATCTACACAGATAGATGCAAAACATAGATGTTTATGTGTTACTATATATACATGTGTTTTCTAGCTATAGGTACTCAGAGGGCCAGAAATAATGATCCTCCAGTAACAATGACCTTGCCTACCATTTAGATCTTGGTCTCTAAGCATCATTTATGAAAAGGGATCCAGGTCCTTAGAGAAGTGATTCTAGGACTGGGGCAAGGAAACAGATGAGGAGTCTGGAAAATGCCAGAAAAATCAGTAAACAAAAAAGACAAACAGGAGAAGCAGGGCTCATTCAAAAAACACAGAGGCCATCCTGAAGCAGTTCTTATGGCTTATGATCCAGCAGTTTGACAAACACAGTAAATAACACATACTACTGGATGTTAACTTAGAGAATGAGATAAAAATACAGGACTCCTTACTGATGTAAACAAATGAATAAGTAAACAAGCAAGGGAGAAGAGAGAGCTCTCTGTTATAGTAAATTCTAATTAATACAAAGTAAGTAATAGAAAACCATCATTGGACAAACACCAGCAATGAATGTTCTGGGTGAAGTACATCAGTAGATGTCAAAATTAACGGGTGACAGTTTATAGAGAAACAAGGTTTCCATAGCCTCTAAGAATCTCGATACTAAACATCCACAAAGGGGAAAGATAATAACTTTATATTAAATTTATATTAGTGAGTAGATACTCACTAAAGTAAATCCCTAGTAATGAGAAAAATGCACAATATTCTTTCTTAGATTCACTGAGGAAAAAAACATATTTCTGTGGTATTACTTTCAAACAGAGTAACTTATTCCATGAGAAGACAACAGGAAAAATCCAAATGAAGGAAGTACCTACAAAATGACAGATTTCCAAGAATGTCAAGGTCATGAAAAGTAAGAGAAGATTCAGACTGGAGAAGACTAAGGGAAAAATAACAATTATATGTGAATGGCATCTTGACTTGAATCCTTGGACATAGAAATTGGATTATAGGAATACACCAGTGAAATTAGAATGAAGTCTACATTTTAGTTAATGAAAACATACTCCTGTTAAGGTTGTGCTTTCAAAATTGTACGATGGCTACATAAAATAATAGCATTTGGAACACTGATATGAGGGATAAAATAAAACTTTCCAAATTGCTTTAGTGATTTTCTTATAACTTTAAAATTAGTTTTAAAAAAAGGTTTTGTTAAAATTGTATGTGTACATACATATCCAAACATAGAAATTATGTGCTGTCTACAGTCCTGTAGCCTCTGGACATATGAACGATGCTACAGAGGGAAAGGCCTTGGAGTCTCTATCTGCTAAATTATAGCTACCACCACTGACAATCTCATAGTATGCATAATTACATAAAATTGCAGAATCATTTCAGCAGTCTAATAATCAAAAATATATTTCCTTGTACAGTAGGGAAAAAAGATCTCACAGCATTGCTGAAGAAAGCCTCCTCCTATACATATTTTATGCACTGCCATTGCCACTTTTCTTCAGCAACTTAAAGTGTTGTAATGTATGGAGGTTTTATCTAGAATAGTTTACAGAGAAGGGGCCATACTGTCTTCAAATCACATGATATTTTAAAATGAACAATTATTGCATTTTTTTTTACTAAAAATACATCCAGATAATTATACATGAATAGGAGCTAGAAAAAAGGCAAATTGAAACAAAAGTAACAGGAAAGGAAATGTACGTTTAAATTGTGATTTGACAAAATCTTTGGTAACCTCCTTCTAGAAAACTTGCCTACAAACATGGACATATTTTGAAGGATCAAGTCAATGGTTTTAGCGGAATTGAAGTAATTTCCATGGGGAGGACAGCAGCACTTCTATGTAGAGATGAATGGGATCATAGCAAATTTATATACTAAGATTCTACTGAAAATTTAATGTGGTCATTTTTATCAAATGACAAATCAACCAACACAAATGGAATGAGGAGTGAAATAATGTATTTGACTGAACTAACCCTCTATTTGACTCCATTACTAAATTAATGAAAACCAGTGAATTATATACTGGTGAACTTTTTCGAAGACACATTTTAATATCTTTAAATATGATATTTTATGAAAACTTATTCACAATTGGATCCAAAGTCCTTAAAATTCAGCTCCTTTTAGTTTCTTAGCTATGCAGATGATTCTCAAGATTGAAGCCATAGCTTAGCTTTAAGGATGAAATAATACTATGTGTGTTGTTTTCTTGGAAAAAAGCAAGTGGGAGGGACAGATGTTTATAACTGCTAAATATTGGTGACATGCAACATAGAAGACCCTTCCATACCTAAACAATGGCCTTTCTCCTCAGCCATTTCTCTTACTTGTCTCTGCCTCACACTGGCGTCATTTGAATAGCTTGACCTCCTCTATCAGCTTTGTTTGTTCAGAAAACCCATAAAATATATGTAGATATATAGGAAAACCAGGAAAGGCAGTGGTATATTAAGTTTGAGTTTGAAGGCACAAAAACCTGGAGCTCTTATGTTCTAAGACAGGAGTTTACAAATGTCCCAGACGGGAGTATAAATTTGCCTTTCCTTCACCTTCTTGCTGTGTTGAGCCCTTCAATGGATTGGATGAGGCACACTTCACATTGTTAAGGGAAGACTTCTTTAATCAATCTTTTGATTCAAATACAAAGGTCTTCCAGAAATACCCTCACAGACACGCCTAGAAAGAATGTTATATCTCTTTACGATCTGAAAATACCTTAAATGCAGTCAAATTAATGCATAAAATTAACTATCACAGATTCTTTCAGAACTATTCATATTCTGGCCCCTTATTAGGATTTTTTTCTTAAGTTCTTTCTCAATTCAATTTTCTCTAAGCTATTCTTCCTGCCTGGCTACTTCTGGACCATTGGAGTCAGCTCAGCTATCAGCTTCTACCTGACTCCAGAAAAAGTCTTTCCCACAAGACTTACCATATGGCCTTAAGTTATATGACAAAATGTTAGTTTCTTGAGGACAGAGGAAATGCCTAGAGTTGTGTTAGCTTTTCCTATGCCATTTGGGTGGGATTTGCACCCATGCCCATCTTCAGTTAGACTAAGCATCACTGTTCTAAGACATGGGTATGCATATAGGGTTAACAGTTGTTCTCCATCTAGAATAGAAGGCCTTTAATTAGCTGGAGAACATGCTCTTCATGACAGAGATTAGAAATAAAGGCAACAGCAAAAACACAGGTAGATACCTGTTAAATCCTAGAAGGAGCACACTATTATTGCTGCCCCATTGCAATGGAGAAAGGAGGTCAAATGGCCAAGCTAAAGGATAATGGAGGAGACAAACATCCCATCAACGGAGGGAGAAAGAATAGGAATGAAAGTGAATGTTTGCTTACAAATAACCATCTATTATAACCTAAGCACCAGCTGTGTCTGGGACAGAGTGTTTAACACACATAGGTGTTTAATCCAGTTTAGTGTGCTTAGCTTCTCTGTGCAAAATATTTCAGTAGTTATATTCTTTTTTAAATCCTGTAAAATAGGCAGGTTAAAATCAGGGTCAAACATAGCTCCATCATTAATTTGGAGTCTCATCACATTGTCTGTGAGTTCTCTGCTTACTTGTCTGCCTCCTTTATGCTCCATGATCTTCAGGATGTCTTGTTTCATTAGTATCCTCAACCCTTGATAGTGGGCTTGACATCTGGGAAGTGAGCACTAAATGCTTCTTGAATAAAGAATAAAGTAACATCAGTGAGAAAGGAAAAGAAGACTGAGATCAAAGCTAAGCCAAGGCAAGACAAAGCAAGCTTTTTACATGCCAAGAGCATCTCTTTCCTCATGGAGCTCATAACTGATGCTTCTGTATTGAGTAGAATATTTGTTCTTTCCTTTGAAGTCATAGTCAGAACTTTTGAGTTAACCACTTTTAATTTATCATAAGGCAAGCCTCTAAATTTTCTTTTGCTTGCCAATTTATAAGTCATATAGGACAAGTGATGAAAATACAAACTGTGCAAGATTAATTTAGGTTTGAAGCCCCTAGCAGTACAGAATAACGAATAATAAAATATTTATAACTCAAGGAGCATTTAGACTTACTCTAATTTTGCTAGATGAAGTAGGACAAAAAAGAAAACTTAAAATAAGAACAAAGGTCAACACTATAATTGTCCATAATCATGTACCTATGAAAGTGCAGAGTCAGAAAAGCAACCAATATTTCCTATTTGGTTTTCTGTGTTCTTTGTAATTCTCTGTGCCTCCCTGATATTCACAATTAATCTCACTCTAAATTTTATTATTGTTATTAGAGTCATGTAATATAAGAAACTTAATCTTCTTGCATTTATTGATGACAGCATTATATTTATTAAAAAACCATGCAAAATCATGGATGAAACTAAAAATCTTAATACTGAGCAAAAGAATAAAAATAAGGCAGAAAATTTAGTGTATGATTGCATTTATATAATGGTTGAAGATATGCAAAATGCAGCTACTCCTGACTTGATGAATGATGAAACAATGTTCTAACATCATAATTTGGAAAGGTTGTAAGTCAACCTCATTTAATAGACCTTCTACTGAACATGACAGGATAGTAACTCACACACTGCAGAGTACAACTCGTTCACTGTTATGATCATGTGGCCGACTGGGAGCTGTCGCTCGCTGCCATTGCTCAGCCTTTGGCCAGAGACTGTCATATTGCATATCCCTAGCTGGGTAAGAAATCAAAATAAGTAAGTTTTGTACTGAAGGTGTATCACTTTTCCATCATTGTAGAGTTGACAAATCATAGCGCCATCCTGAGTCAGGGACTGTCTAGTGGATAGGGTGAGAAGCCAAGAGTAGTCGCTTTCATTGAAGGAGGAAGTGAATGAGAGGTGACAGAGGTAGAGAGCCTGTGTCAAGAGACTTGACAGATGCTGTTCACTTACTATTTCTTCCTCAGGGTGGCATTCACACGGACATACTGCGAATATTGTGGATTTTTTTAATACCCTGACAGGAACCAGACTTATTAAACTACATAGCTGCAAACATGTGCCAATTGTTACAGAGGGAGAGAAATGACTCAGAAGATGAAACTAAGAGTCCAGAGGGTGGAGTCATGACAGTAGAAGATTGGTTTTAGGCCTTGTATGGAATTGTGTGGAATTATCCAAGAAGCATACCTATTACAGATGTACATATATAATTACTTTCTCAAGTTACTAAAATCCACTGTCTTTATAAGTGCAATTCTTCATATGATTTTGGAAAAAGATATTGGAGTATGTTTATAGAAAGACAGCAAAGAGGAGATGGATATCCTGGGTAAAATATTCATAATAACTTAATTCACACATAGGTGTTATTGAAAATGTGATTTTAGCATTTGAATACTTTTGGTAAGAATTTAAAAAAACCTTTTATTTATTGAAAATAAGGCAATAACTTTCAGTAAGATGTCATTACAAAGCATCTTCTATTTGCACAAGAGTGTATTTGTATTGCTTCCTGTAGTCCTTTAATGAAAACATTACTGATATTGTCAAACTACTCACATTTTCCTGCATGTAACATGCTTTATATCCAGAGAATGTTTAATTAATTTCCTGATTAATTTTTAATGCTATTGCTACTTAGCAGCCCTTTTGACAAAACTGTCTTTCTCATTATAGAAATTCTACTTGTGAAAAGAAGTCAACCACAGCAAATGGACTTATTGAATTATCCAGCTCACCGTTTATATAGTATAAAATTATTCATCCTCACATAATTTGATCAGGAAAAATCATTTATCTTTAGCAACTGTGTAAAATTTCATATTATAGTGCAAGATAGCTGCAATTTTAAAATTGACTGTAGTTAAAATTTTAAAATGCATTTGAGCAGTGAATTATTGCCGATTTTCTCACACCACTTTGTTATAAAGAAAGGTTAGCATCTAAGTAATTGCCCCTCTGAGTCCACTTCTCTCCCCATTTAAAAAGCCTCACTTAAGTTGTTTAAATGCAAAATGTCTATCAGTTATTATTATTGGCTGTGTAATTTAGTGGAGATTACATTCCTATAATCTTTCAATGTTTATAAATTAATGAATTCATAAACAATTCATTTTCTAATAAGATCAACATAATTTAATTGGAAACTCTGCAGTATTATCATTACCATAGTTATATATTACAGGCACTGTGCAAAGCAATTGTAAAGGTTGAGCTGACACTTAACATTTTTTATTCATAGTGCTTTGCTCAGCATTAATATTACCTTCCAATCTATTTATAGCTCTTTGTATCTGGTCATATTTAAAGCCTCTGCTTGATGTATTTGAGATTGCTTTTCTGTTACAGTTAACCAAGTGGATCTAAGTAGACTTATAAACTAACATGAATCTTCCAGTGAATTAAAAGTGAGCATTTCAGCTAGCATTTGAAGCTAAAATATTAATTTGTATATTTGGTCATTCTTTCTAGACATCTTCCAAGTCCAGTGCTATTTAGCTAAGAGGCAAGAGGAATTTGTGGCACTCCCTAAAATATGTCTGTTGGCACCTCTCTTTCCATCATTCAACCAATATGTACATGTCTACCTAAACTACATTCACACATCATTTATTGGCAAAGAGATTGATTATTTATCCACATACCACCTATATTGTTAGGGAAAACCGACAATATTAGTGGCAAATATATAAAGAAAAAAGCTACTGAAATAATGACCAATTGAGAAGATTGTCACAAAAGAAATACACAAAGGAAATGCATGATGCATTTAAGTTGAGTTTTTCTGTTAACTTGGAAATAAGAATAGAACTTTTTTGTTTTAGAAGAATTGGCAATACAGCCAGCTAATAATGGACAAATGGACAGAGAGTCATTTTAAAGAGCTGTATAAAAATAATTCTTACTAAAATGTTTTGCTGTTTAGCAATTCACCCCAAGAACTCTATAAAATAACCTTATACAGTAATCATGCACACTTGGTCAACTTGCAATTCTGCTCCTGTTTCAGTATCACTAGTAATACTATTTTCCTTAGGAAAAGCTTTATACTCTGATTCTTTTTTGCATTTTGGCTGCAAACTATTTTGTCAAATGTTGCTCTATTTGATAAAGCATTAACTGCCATAATGTTATTAAATAATAGTTCTTTTATTCTTTTCATAAACTGTTATCAAACTAAGAATCACCTTTAATTTTTAATTACATAAAATTAACTAGATATATTTCTTAAAAATTAAAAAATTATATTATTATTCTTACATGCTTTTTAGCAAATAATGTATCACTCAAGTAAGAATGATATAGTAATTTTTAAAATTTTAATATATTCCCTTAATTTCATTATTTGTTAAAATTAGTTCTCTAAATATGATATACTCACTCCCTATGAAAGTGTAGCTCTCCAAGAGGTACACTGTATGAAAGAAGAGTCTACATTGCTTTTGCTTCAAAAAAGAGACAAAATAATGTTAGTTCCATTGCTATAGTAAAATATAGAATGTGAACCTTCTAAAATTTTTGTTGCAAGGTGAAAATTAATGTGCCTTTCCTTTAGAGAATAAATGCTGAGATTTCCTTTTCTGGCAAAAAGGCAGAATTGGTAACTGAAAAAAAATCCTTATTCATAAAGTAAATTGACCAGAGATAATAAGCTGAATTCACAAGAAAATCTCAAAAATGCAAAGGAACAAGAACAAAAATGAAAGTAAAATGAACAGTGACCATTATGAACTGATTTCTTGGATGGGTGATGGTGAAGCAGGAATGAGGGGAGCAGCTGGACTCAGAATTACATATTTTAGAGCTTAAAGACCACATGAATGAGAGATGTAATCTTGTCTTTTCATAACATAATGAATTGGAGCTATCACTCATGAGGAAAGCACAACACTTAAGCTTATCATGAGCTCTGTTATAATAAAACAAATTCAAATGAACATAAAATTTGCACAGTATCACATAAACTAATAACTTCAGCATGGCTCAAGAAAAAGCAAAAGTACATTTGGGTTGTAGCCATGACTTATTGGCCAAAAAATCTTCTCAGATAAATTCAGAATTAATGTGAACATGAAAACTAAATTTAAAGGAATCTGAAGGGGGAAAATAAGAGTTTGAAACATGAAAAAATTCTATCTTCATAGAAGAAATTGAGAAATTTATTATGGTATCATCAGACCCAGTAGAGGAATCATAATAAAATTTCAAAGACCACATATTTCCCTTAATCTGTAAATCATTCCTGCATTACAACGGATATGCAACTTCCTAATTTCTGTAATTGAGTATAATGCTAATACTAATTAGTAAGACAATAGTGATGGCACAAAGGAACTTATAGACCAGTATGCTAATAAATATTGAACAAAATTTAAACAAAAACTAGCATGCAGCATTTGCCACTATATGAGGAAAATAATATGTAATGACTGACTGAGATTTATTCTAGAAACTCAAGGTTGATTCATCATTTGGAAACCAACCTATTATCACCATTCAACATGTTAATAAATTTAAGTCACATCATCACCGATCTTCAGAGTCCCAAGAAAATCTTTAAGAAAATTCAATCCTCGTTTACCAAAAAAGAAAGACAAGAGATTAGAAACTGAGATATACTTTCAAGTGTCAAGATGTTTTCTGCAAAATGAGAACAAAGTACGCCAAGTTCTGAGTTTTCCTCCCTTTGGGGACATTTGCATTTGGACAGACTAGTTATATTTTTAATATGTTTTTTATTTTGAACTATTTCTTGGCTTATAGAAAAATTGTAAAAGTAGTCCAAAAAGCATATACACCTCACTCAGATTTGTGATTTTAACACTCTACTTAGCTATATTCTATTTATAAAAACCTGGAAATTAACATAGTTTTGTTAAGTAAAGATCATGTTTAATCTTGCCACATTTCCATTAATGAGAAGTAGACATCATTCCTGTAATCTTATAGAGAGAAAACTGAGAAGGAAAGGGACAAGGCCAAGGTCATACAGCTACATGCTGCAAGGTGTCATGTTATCAGAATCCGATCTGCAGCCACAGTGCTAAGCATTGATCAATCCCAGAAAGGCACCAATTCTCCTTGCTTCTTCCTTTGCTCAGACTCCTCATTCTGTCTAGACTCTTCTTCCCTCTGTCTTTATCCTTGGAGTGCACCAAGTTCTGTCCACCAAGAAGTTTGTCCTAACACTCCACAGTATGACCTCTTTACTGTGTCTCTGTCTTTCCTCCAATATAACAGATAACATAAATGTATTTAGAGAATATTACAAATACATTTGGGGCAATATTTTTTAGACTAACCATGTTTTACCAAATGTATGCCAATATGTATTCACTTATAAATAACCTAAATAACTATACAATTGATGGTTGAAAAGTACAGAGAGAGAGAGAAAGAAACCTGAATGATTTTGCACTAATACAAAAACTTAATCTTCCAGAAATTATATAAAGGAATAGAAAAATGGAACTGTTCCTACTCATAAGGTGCAAATATAATTCTGATGTTTGAATCAGAAAAAAACATTAATAGGAAAAAAATAAATAAATTAGGGATCAATTTCACTGACTAACTTGACTATGAATAACTCTAAATAAATATTTAACTAGATCCAACAATTTTTTAAATGTATTATATCATGAGCTTATTTAATTCCTTTTACAATGCAATATTTGTTTAATAACAGAAAATCTATTCATATAATTTGCACAAATAAGAAATTGAAGAAGTAAAATCACATATTAGACTTCTAACATGTTTGGAATAAAATGGAATACTCATTTATGATGAAAATATAATTTCTCAGAACAGGAGAAATTTTTAAATAATCACATTATCTTGGTATGATAAAGATCACATAAAATGTACTTAACAAAGCACTCATTAAAATCTATGAAAGAACAGGTAAGGCATTATTGAAAGACATAACCTAAACAATTAGAAACATTCATTGATTTCATGGATGTAAAGACTGTGTTAGCCATGGCTGTGTCATCGTGCCTATAATCCTAGTACTTGGGAGGCTGAGGCAGGAGAGTCAGCAGTATTAGGCCATTAAAATTTAATTATTAAACAAATGAACAATAAGGCTTATAAGTATTTGACCAATATACTTTAGCTTATTGAAACAAACTAAATATGAGTACTCTATTAAGGGAGGTGAATTGTATGAGTTAAGAAAATTATGTGAATTAAGCTCAAACTGGAAATAATTTTGCCATCAAGTTGACTACATAGAGAGTTTTGTTTGTGAAGTCATTTAGTATTCAGGATACCATAGTTAATAAATTACAGTTGAAATACATATTGTCATGTTAAAATAAAAAGATTATTTAAACTTCAGCTTGACTTTCTAGAAAAAATGCTGTCCAAAGAAATGCAATACAATCCCTATATACAACTTTAAATTTTGTAAAAGGAAAAGTAGGTGAAATTAATTGTAGTAATATTTTAATATAATTCAATATGTGCTATGATACTATCATTTCAATAAATTGTCAATGTAAAAACATGTTCCTGGCCAGTTGGGGTTAAATAGGAACAGCCTGAGCTACATGTGAGTCCCTGTCTCAAAATAAATGCATATACATACATACTTGATACTAAGAAGAAGCACATTTTCTCCTCCTTGTCATCAATCAGTTCAGTACAATTCAAATAAAGATTTAAATAGAGTTTTGTTATATTTTGGCAAGCAGATTTGAATGTATATATGAGAGAGCAAGGGATCAGGACAAGTCAACACCAAAAACAAGACCAAACACAGACCAGAGAACAAGGTCTGCCTGGCATTCTTTCAAACACATGTAAAATCTTGTAAGCAAGCTCTTCATATGTTTATAAAAAAACTTTATTCATGGACATTTTTTAGCTCCCAGAATCATTGGTATCCTTAGAGAGAGGTTTGGGGTTAAGTGTCTAGTAGCCACATCCTAAGGACAGACTGTTTAGGAAGGTGGCTGTTGTAGCCATTGTCTTCCAAGAGGAAAGTTTTCCACCTTTGACCACAGAAACGAGCCACCAAGTTGCTCCAACCAGGATGCTGCCATCACAATCTGAAATGACTCTGACTCTTCCTGATCCTCAAGGCCTATGGTTCGGGCTCATTCATTTCTTCATGTGACTTATTTTAGAGCTAAAGTCTCTTGTGACTGCATGTGATCACTGTGAGCTGAACAACACATGTGCATGACAGCTACCAGGTAAAGAAGGGCTTTATTTTTATTTTAGCCTGGGAAGATTGGTAAAATGAAATGAGGAACAATGAAATGTGCAGAAGTAATTACCTACTCTGCAACATACATGAAGAAAGATGTTTAGTACTGCTATGTGAATTAGGTGTTAGGGTAGAAAAATAGAACAGAGGAGGAGAGAATCGAACTAATTTCAGTGATTCATAGCCCATAATGCAGAAAGCAAAACATTTAATCTTTTAGAGAGATATCAGTGTAGGTAATGAATTCTTTAGCAAAATGCAAGCATGAAAAATATTAAAATGTACCTTCTATACAGCAAAAAAAAGGGTTACAAACATAGAGAAAAGACAAGTCTCAGATTTCAAGAAGATATTTATAGCATATATCTTCTTCCCAACAAATTGTCCTGGTTGGGACATATTTCAGCATTGCCTACACATCTATAAAAGAAGACACACACACACATACACACACAGACACACATATACACATACACACATACACACACACACATACACACATACACACACCACACACAAACAAGCAATTCCAGGAGAGGAAATCTCAGTGTCCACTGGCAATATAAATATGTGCTCAGCCATACTAACAACTAGGGAGAGCAAATTTAAATGAGATTGTTTTCTCCACTCACTTGATTAGCAAATACTGAAGTACTGACAGGACATAAGACACATTGGAACCTCTTTGGTGAAAAAGTTGATTGCTATAATCGTTCTATAGTCTATAGTTTCTCAGTAATATGTTTGGAGGTGAATATGCTCACTGACATAATTTCCCACTTATGTGCAGATACATAAAATGCAAATATACCAAAATACATACATACACACAACAGCACTTGCTGCACCACAGGTTAACGTAAGAAAACACTAAAAATTGGTACAATGCTCACAGACCGATGAACACATTTTATGTGAGTGACATTTGATGTTATACAAGAGAAGTAGATTACCTAGAGTTATAATTGTCAATGTTAATAAGTATGGAAAATATAGGGTTAAAGAAAATAAAAGCTAGTTTATTAATGATTCAATGATAATTATATAATTAAGGTATATAAAATAATATTGTATTTTTATAAGGGCATGAATATGTTATGACCATTCAAAACCACAGAAAGAGGAATGAAAAACAGCAAATACAAGATAGTGTTTGGGAGGGCACTGAGTTACAATTGAGGGAGTAAAAGGAGCTCAACCATCTGTACTGCTTTATTTTTTAAACTGAGAAAAGTTTCAGTAGTGCTGATTACTATTACTGTCACTACATCTTTGTACTTCTAAAATAATAAATGTTGCATTACAAAGACTGACTAGTGTCTGCTATGACTTGGATATGGTTTGAGTGTCCTGGAAAAGTTCAGATGTTGAAAACCTGGTCCACATGCAGCAGTGTTCTGAGTGTGTAGGAACTTTAAGAAGTAGGGTCTAGTGAATGGTCCTCAGTTCCATTGTGTGAGGGGGTGGGCAGGGCCCTTGAGGGAGATTTTGGAGTCCAGCCTCTCTTAATGTTACCACCTCCCATGTGCTCCCTGCCACCTGCCACTGCCATATAACGTGATGTGACTCAACCAAGAGGACTCTCATCAGAGCCAAGCCAAGACCAATGCCACGCCCTTGGTCCACCAACACTGTACCCCAAATAAATCTCTTTGTAAATTTAGCCTGCCTTGGGTATTTTTGGTAGTAATACAAAGTATTGGCTTATTACAATGAGTTTGGTAGGCTTTCTCCCATTCTATTCTACAGAATAGTTTGAGAAACAATGGAGTTAGTTCTTTAAAAGTCTGGTAAAATTCAGCACTGAATCCAACTTGTCTAGGCTTTTCATTGATGGAAGATGCTTAATTAATTCCTTAATTTCATTAGTAATTATAGATTATAGCTTTATATGGTTTTTGTTCTCTTGGTTCAATTTTGTTTGTCATATGCATCTAGAAATTAATCCATTTCTTATAAATTTTCTAATCTATTAGCATATAGGCTTTCAAAGTATTCCCTAATGATGAATTCCCTTGGTAATTGTTGTGATACTCCATTTTCATTTCTGAAGGATTCTGGTAAGTTGTAGTTTCATTTTCTTTTGATTCTAGGAATCTTTTTGCTCTCCCCATTATTTCTCCAGTGAACCACTGATCATCACCAAAAGTGAACTGTCCAGTCACCATTTGTTCAATAGTCTCTGCAGTTTCTCTTGTTCTTGATTTATAGTATTATTCCATTGTGATCTGGTAAAATACAGACTGTAATTTCAATTTTCTTGATTTCTTAAGACTTGTTTCATATCCTATTTTAGAGAAAGTTGCATGGGAAGCTGACAGGAATGTAAATTCTGTACTGTTTGAGGAATATTTTTTGATGTCTCTTAATTTCATTTTATCTATAGCATCATTTAATTCTGACTTTTCTTTGTTGATTTTTTTGTCTGGTTGACCTATCTGTTGGTGAGAGTAGGGTGTTAAAATCATCTAATATCATGACATTGGGGTCTATCTGAGCTTTTATGTCCAGTAGTGTTTGTTTTATGAAATTGGGTGTGCTGACATTCAGTGTATATTTGTGTTTGTATTTGCTATATACTCTTGATGGATTGTTCCCTTTATCAATATCTGACTTCACATTATACTGCAAAACCATAGTAATATAAACAGTATGGGACAGTCACAAAACATACACATAAACCAAACAAAAAAATAGAAGATGCAGAAATAAACTCACATAACTAATGCCATCAATTTAAATGGATCAAAGATCTTAAAGAAGACACAGGCATAGGCAATAACTTTCTGCATGGACTCTAATTGCTCAAGACATAAGAGCAAGACTTGACAAATGAGATTGTATTCCATTAAAAAAACTGCTTTGCAGCACAGGAAAAAATTATTAGGATGGCAGAAAATCTTTTCTAGCTATTCATTGGATAAAAGATTAATATCCAGAATGTATAAAGAGCTCAAAAAATTAAAAACCAAAAGGGAAATCCAAATAATAAATTAACAGATGAATTAAACAGACACTTCTCAAAAGAAGAAAAACAAATGGCTAATAAAACTAAAGGCATGTTCAGCATCCCTCTTCAGAAGGAAATGCAAATTAAAAAAGAAATTGAGATTCCATCTCATCCCAGTCAGAAGGGCAACCATCAAGAAAACAAACAACAATAAATACTGGCAAGGATGCAGTTAAAATGGACCCTTGGTATACTGTTGATGGGAATGTAAATTGGTGTAGCCACTATGGAAATTAGTATGGAGTTTTCTCAAGCATCTAAGCATAAAACTTATACCATTCCTGGACATATATCTGAAGGAATTTAAATCAGCATACATTAGAGATACCTGTTCACTCATGTTTATAGCAACACTACTCACAATCACAAAACTATGGCATCAGCCTAGACCCATCAACTGGTGAATAGATAATGGATATGTGGCATATATATGCAATGTAATATTTTTCATCCATAAAAAAGAATAAAATATTGTCACTTGCAGGAAAATGGATCGAGCTAGAGACCATCAGGTTAAGCAACATAAGCCAGACTGAAAAAGAAAAAATATAACATGCCCTCTCTCATATATGACCAAAGCAGATAAAAAGTGAATGAGATAAGAGTAAATTTGAATTGCTTATAGGGAGGAACCAACAAGAGGGGAAAGTGTGAAAAGAGAGTGTGACAGGTAGCAATAAAGACTAAAGTACATTACATGAATGTACAAAAAATATGAAACAGATAAAATGGTTTAAAAAGGGGGATGAGGAATAAGAAAGAGTAATAGAGGATATGAATATGATAAAAGCACATTATATGCATGTATAGAAATGTCACACAGAAACCCCTACATATAACTAATATGCACTAATAAAAAGAAAACTTTAAACTTCCTTTGACTCACTTGGAATACTGAATTTTAGAATACACTGATGTTGCATACTAAAATTTTCATTTTACTTCTATGATTTCAATTCATTCATAAATCAATAAAGAAACATCAGTACCAAACTCAAAAAATAATTTTGATAGTCAGGAGACTAACTTCATATGTGAGAAACCATTCTCTTTGCTTCAAATCCCAAGAAGATTCTCTTCAGATTGAATTAGTCTATCCAGGAATGAGAACATGTCTGCCCATTCATATGTCTCCAAGTTCTTTTAATTTTATTTCATTTCATTTTTTGTTCTTGAGGATTGAACTAAATCTAGAACCTTGCACATGCTAAGCAAACTACTGAGCTAGGGCCCCAACCCCTACCTTCAAATTCTTAACTGCACATTATTATTTCTTCAGATGTGGAAAAGATTTCAGAAACTCCCAAACTTCAGTTATTTTTCACAAAATCTAGGAATATTAGAATCAATATTCCTGTAAGAAGGATGTTATTATGCTGCTTATTACATAGCATCAGTCTCTCTCTTCTGCATTCCTAAAAACATCAGGCATACTACAGCATTAGCTGGGTTAAAATAAAGAAACCTGGTCACAGTAGTTTTCCTTTTGCCATGATAACAGCTGTTTTCTGCTGCAGAACAATTTCCTCCATTGAACATCCCTTTAAATGACTCATATCAAATTGCAAAAAAAATTATTTGTTACACAGTCTTATTCTAAAGATCTATTGTTTTTCTAAAATTACATTCAATTTTATTTTCTTAAATCATTAGGAAATCTAAATGAGTCCTATACCCAAATCAATGGCACTGTATTTACACATCCACTATTATATTTTCTATAATATTCAATAGTTTCTTACACAACACACTTGCCACAATTATTATTCAGATGCTTTTTTTCTTCTACCAATGAGTGGAGAAATTCATGCAATATTATTTGCATTCTGTAAACTCTAAGTGAAAATAATTAACTCCTGGTAGGTGATGGTGAACTACAAAATAAATACTTTGCAGAACACAGATATCATAACAATATGTGACACTATTTACTTGACACTCATTTAATTTCACTGTGTAAATGACATTTCCTCTCTAACATGATTTAGTGAATAGATGTCTAGCTACTGTGGCATTTGACATTTGGCCAACATTGACTATTAAGTGCTTTTCCTCTAAGTACAAGTAATTCAACATAAATAAATTATCCTGAGGACCAAGAACTCAAGGTTGGGGTAGCAGGCATTAGCAATGATATTGATTTTTCTAAGAGTAACTTTTCATAGCAGATTGTGGCAGGGTCAGTTTTAGCCTCATGTTGCCAGCTCATCCCAGCCTCTAACTTGGCTTCTCTCCAACATTTCCATCATCAGATCTGCAGATGGAGTAATAACAAAACCAACCTAGGCATAGTTGTGTGTACAACTGTGATGATCATTAAATGGCTGGGTGGGTCAGAGGTTCTGGGGCTGAGGGCTCAGACCTGAACTCCCCTCCTGGGACGAGAAAGTGTAATTGGCACAGCCTTGGAAACCTGGATATTCTGAGCTGCCATGAGAAATTTGGGGGATCGATGAAGCTTTAGAAAAGGGCTCTGTTTGGGATTAAGAAAGATACTTACAACTGGCACTCTTTTCTCCTACAAATGCATGAGAAAAAAAGCGGGCATGACTTTATGTAAATTTACTTATCCTTGTATGTAAATGACATGTTAAAACACATATTGCATACTAAATTAAGATAAATCATCCCAACTTGAATTTAAGAAAGTGCTGGGATAACTTCAGTCCAGGTTAATATGAGTGATTGAGTCATGTCTGATGGTACATGCCTGTAATCTTAGTTCTCTGGAAGCTGAGGAAAGAGGATCACAAGTTTCAGGGCAGCCCAGCCTACACTGTGAGATCTTATCTCAGAAAAAAGGAAAGAAAAAAATAAAAAGTTAGAAACTGAGAAAGAGCACATATATTCTGAATTATTTTTTAAATTTATGCATCCTCTTTGGTATCAAGATACACTATGCCTTAATTTAAATGTTTTAAAAGTCAAGAATATTGGTTGTTTTCCCCTTAAAGTTTCTTGTTCTTTCATACACCAAAGGACTTTATTTACTGATCAGTCTCACTGTTTATTTTTATACCATATGTCTCCCACTGTTCAATGAACATCTATGCTGCTTTCCCCAACTTCAAGCCAGTAGAATGGATGCAATGGATATTGCTAAAGCTAAGAATGTGTTTTCTGTAACCATGACTCAGTTTTAGAATTTTCTGTAGCAATGCCAGATGAAGAAAATGCTAGTCTAGCAAAGTCTCTCTTCATGACCAATACTATTATTAATTTATTACTCTTACCATAGGAAAAAGACCCACAACCATTTGAAGATCTTACTTAAAACAAGGTAGAAAACATAACAAGGAAAAGGTATCTACCACCTGATGCTAAAAAGTAAGGATTTACTGTTGGCAGATCATAACTGGAGGAGTATGATTCATGAGGCTGCAACAGCCAACCAATGCTTTCTTTGCAACATGGCACCAGACACTTTTATGTGCTGCATAAGGAGTGCCTTCAGCTGCAGGTGGGAGTGGAAGAAGGAGCTCAGAAGCTAGAAGCTGGGCAGAAGACAGAGGCTAGCTTGCTGATGAAAGTTGCCTTTCCCCTCTCAGCTGTTAAATTCACAAGTCCCTGTCCTAGAATTGAGCCTGAGGATTCTCAACTCCTGTCTCAGTGACCTCCATGAATATCTGCTGAATTTAACAAATAAACGACCTTTAAGCTGTGACCAGGTTTTCCCTGTGTAAACCCTCCCTCTTAAGAAGATTTCTCTCAGTTCAAAATTTTGTTTCATTTCCTGAATTGCCCTAAGGCACCTGCTAGCACCTTTTAGTCTGTGACTTTAGCGAAGAATTCATATTTGGCCTCTAGTGAGACACTTTTTTTTTCATTGGTATTTCTTTTTTATAGTTTTATTGTAGTGCATTCCTTTTTAAACTTTAATACACATGAAGGAGTATTTCATTGACAGTCCAAAACACAATTAAGTGTACATTAATAATATTTTTATATGATTAGCTCTAAAATTACCACTTTATCTCCTCAAATTGATTCTCAGTTCAACTCAGGGGTTCTTCCTGGCATACATGACAATACTCTAATGAAATTTCATCATTGATAATAAACCTTTGAAACACTTTCACATGATGATAAATGACACTATTTTAAAACCTAAATTCTTCCTCAGTTCTGTTTGTTTCTTCAAGCTTCCCATCCCAATCCAAATTTACCATCAAAGTCTAAAACATCCCTTCCAAAAGTATCATATCAACCTTCTAATGTCTATACCCCCCACAAGTGCCACCTTTTAAGTCATTTGAACAAAAGATATAATATTGACTTATATATTTCTGCTATCAATACAAAAAGATGCATTTTCCAAAAATCTCCTAAGGTAAAGTTTTTAAAACATGAGTCAGGTCAAACTCCACATCTCTAAGAATGTGGAATTCTATACAAATACTTTCCAAATATCCTTCAACATGAATTGGGAAATATGGTTTTAGGGTATCTTAGGATGTTTAGGAAGAACATTTTGCTGACATGAATCTCCAACATGCATAGCTCTGTACACCTATTTGGAGAAATGATTATGAAATCTTATATCATATAAAGCCTATGGTTAGAATAAATTTGTTCATTCATGGTTGTAAATGAACAATGCCAGCAACATACAACAGTTCAGTTTTTGTCATAAAATTCAAGGAGAACTCACAAGTTTCCTAAGATTTTTAAAACAAATTGTAAATGATAAGTGGCTTGAAACTATGTAAATTTACTTTTTGACAGTCCTGAAGACCAGAAGACTAAAATCAAGGCACTGACAAGCCGTATTTACTCCAGAGGTACTAGGGGAGAATCCTTCTGCTGTCTTTCCACTTTGGTGGTTGCTGGCACCTGGATGTTCCTTGGGATGGAGGTGCATCATTCCAGTCTCTGTTCCCATTGTCACAGGTCTTCTTCCTGTGTGAATCTCTGTGCCTTCCCATACCCTTCTCATAAGGACAACAGTCATTGGATTAAGGACCACACTAATGCAATATGAACCTCATTTTAACTTGAGTTCAAGTTGAAAGACCACATTTCCAAAGAAAAACAGCATATCATCCCAGATACCGGGATTTAGGACTTGAGCATATCTTTCTAGAGGATGAAATTCTATCCACTACAGATAGCTGAACTAGAAACGAAGACATTGAAGAGAAGAGATAAGGAGGTGTTTAGTCAGGGGGTGGGAATTGAGCCCAATATCCAGTCAGTTTGTCTAAATTATTCTTCTTATGAATCTGTCAAGAAAGAGAACAAGAAGGGGGAATACGTCTTTCCCAGTTGTGAGAGTTTGCACCAGTAAGAAGAGGGAGGAGGAGGGGAAATGGAGTAAGAGAGTGAATATTGTGCAAAAAATGTGTATACATGTATGTAAATGCAAAATTTATACCTTTTCAAACTGTTCCATGAATCAGTGGAGGGGATAAATTCAAGTATGGTACAGTTGATACATTTTAAGAACCTTTGGAAATGCCACAGTGTACCCCCACCCAGCACAACAATAAAGGAAAAATTTGATGACAAAGTGAAAAAATAAAAAAAAGGAAGTATTCTCATTATTATCTGGTTTGCATTACATCTTTACTTCTGCAGAAGTGTTATTTGAGAATATATATGTATGCAAGGGGAGATTTGGCCATACAAACTTAAAAAACATACTCGTATAATTGTTTTATTAGCTTATTGCAACTTCTTCTTTAGATACAGAGATAGGAAGGGAATAGTACAAACATGAACCCAAGTGTTCTAGTTGTAAGACAATCTTATTTTTATTCTGCATAAAGTCATTGATATCATAATTAATGTTCAGTACATCTAGTAAGATGGTGCACTGATTAAAATGTACTGTAAAGCAGCTAGGTTCCCTAATGTGTTAAATTTACTAAAGTGATGAGTTCTATCCCTTTAAAGCACTGCATATCAACATCTAAACTTTCTGTACAAGAGAACACACACTTATGCCTCAGTGATGCACTTGGATTTGAATTATTCTTCTGTGATTGACCCAGCCATCCAGATGGAAAAACAGAGCTTCAAGGATTTACATCTACCTTTATATCTCTGGTGAAATTCTACTTGTTTCTAAATAAGGCCAAATAATCTTGCAAATGACTTAGATGTATTAGTCTTTCTTCAATAAAAGTATAACGTGGTATGCTTGTTAAAATAGTAATTAGATTTTTATAAATGTCTTTTTATTAGATGTTAAAAACATGCACCAACCAAAAAAAGCCCTTATTAAATGAACAAACAACTTGTAAAGGAGATGCCTGGATTTTATCCCATTACCGAATTTTACCTTCTCAACTCCATTTAAAAGACTTGCTAGTAAAAGGCAAAGCCTTTCTTACGTGACGTTTACTGAGCTGTGAATACAAGGATGTAACTGCTGTGGGAGAGAGAAACAAGGCTGTTTACACTGAAGGCAGTGGTGCATGTCTACAAATTACACTTTGCTTTAGAAAAATTGTAGGCACCACATGAATTGCAAATATATATTTACTTGTTTATATTTTTGGGGGAGAGGTGTGTTTACTGGAGGATATCAGGGTCAGAAAACCAGAACCAGAGAAGTGGGGAAGGTCTTCATCACATAAAATAGAGGAAGAAGCATTTGGAAGAAGAAAAGCTAAGTCCATATCTTTTAACATGTGATTTTGCTAAAATGATCTCATATTACACATTGTGTTTGTATAACTGTTTTCCTTTCTTCACCTGCTACTTTTCTTTCCTTACCCTTCAATGGCACACTTTCAATACTGAACAAAACCAGTGTCAACAATCTGATGTGTGAATCTATAATTTTTTTCCAGCTTATAAAGTTGTGTGTTAATTTACACACAATCTCTGTCTCTGTCATATTTTATAAAAATAAACCATGTTTATGTCCATATGTGTGAATTCTGCATTTCTCAGTTGCTATTACATAGTAGAAATGCCCCCAATATAATCACTCTGGTTCTAATTCATTCCTCTTTTATTCTTCATTATAGCCCATGTGTACATATACAGTGGTTCCCCCCATCCTTGGTATTACTTCTTGTGATTTCATTTACCCATATACAACTGTGGTCCTAAAATATTAAATAGAAAATTTTAGAAATAAACAATTCATATGTTTTAAATATCTTATTGTTATAATTGTTCTACAATATGATTATTTATGGTTGTTAGTACCTTACTATGACTAAGTTATAAAGTAAGCTTTATCATAGGTATGTATTTATAGAAAATTTCTAGTATATATAGACTTGAGAACTACCCAATGGGGGTCTTGGAACATAATCCCAATGGATGGGAGGAGACTCCTCTATGTATTGAATACTAAATTCAAAGACATGAGTACCTGTTCTACAACAAATTTTGCTTTCTGAGATCTAGTACATGAAATGGAGAATAAAGGAAGCACATGAGCAATTTGTGGAAATTTTGGTCACAGCACTCAACTAAATAGCCTGTTTTTACTTTGTAAAATATACACTATCCAGAATGTTTAATTTGGCCAAAATATGCTCATAAACAAAAAAAATTGAATGAGCTATATAAATTACAAATTTATTGCAGAAACAATTCCACAGTAACATATTACAATGAAAACATAAGACATATAAAAATCTTTCTTTAATGAGCAACTGAGAAATAAGCTCTTGGGAAATTCATTAGCCATGAGTTCATTTCAATCTACTATAAGCAAAAGTCGAAAGGTTTTTGAAAGAACTGATGCTACAGAAAGTCAGCCAGTAAGTCATCACACTGTGTCATGAATGTGTTTCTCCTGATATCTAAATATTCTTGTTTTTTTAATTAGATAATAAGAAAAACTCAGAATGAAAACTTAGAGAAGTGTAAAAATATGCGTGACTGTGTGCGTATTTGTGTGTGTAAAGAGATAGAAGTTTGATAAATGTTTTAAAATCCTTTAAAACATACAATTGATCAAAATTTCCCCTGAATTGCCTAATACTAACTGTGTAAACAGCCATGTAAAAAATTTCAGGGGAATTCACATCACACATGAGTTGTCTGGGTACATGTGCTATCCTATACCTATTTTTTGCATCTGTCTTGTCTTCTCAATGGGATTTCATATGTCAGCCTGTCTTCAGGCAAGGAAAACATAATGAAAATTAATTTTCTTCTTATTTTCACTACAAAACTAAAGTTAATATTAAGCTCAGTTTCAGTTTAACTCTAAACAGTTTCTTTTAAAACAAATATATATTTAAAAGTTATGTATATGTATGTATACATCCTTTCTATTTAGATGATAGCTAGCTGAGAGATGATAGATAGACAGACAGATCGATAGATAGATAGATGTTTATAGAGAATATAGAGTCATATGTATTATTCATTCCTGTAAAGATTCACAATCTTCTTTGCAGTCAGTTGGTACACATCAAAAATAAGTAAAAGGAATGAGTTTGTTATTTCTAAACCACAGGGATTCTGTTCTCAATCTCTAGGCTGTTGAGATTTGAATTCTGGTTGTAGATCAAGGGGATGTCTGCTTTATGCATTGACTCATGGTGCCATAGCAATCAGGGCAATAACTCTTTCACACATACATAAATAATTTGCCTGACCATTTGCTGTCATTTGAAATGCATCATTCCTTGCATCATCCCCTAAATGCAGATTCTCCTCATCACCTAATTTTCTTCCCTAAATTGCTCTGTAGTTACTCTGTTTTACCACACTCCCTTGGTCATTTGACAGGATCTGAGGGATTCTGCCTTTTCCATTTCTTAGGGGAACTCTCTCTCCAATCACAGCATTGCTTGAGGATATTGATTTCACTCAGTCCATGCTAGAGGAGGCTGCTCATTCTACCACTCTGTGACAGGTGGTATATTAGCATTCTCTTTGTTTCCAAATACTAATTTCAGATCATTATTCTATTTTACAAAAAACCTTGATACTTTCACAGTTATACCAATAAGAGCATACTTTATCACTAGAAATCATGTTTATTGACCATATCATGGTGTTTTCCTTCTATCTTTTGAGAATTTTGGCGCATAGTTCATTACCTTCCTGTCATGTCATCACCTTGGTTAACCTACACCAAATATTTGGTATTTTAAAATCTAATACATCCATGTACACCACTAGATCCATCAGCCTCTTATCTATTAGACAATGTAGGATTTTGCCAGAACAAAACTAATCCACCATTGAAATAACAATTTGTTCACTATGGCATCCAAAGTCCTGGTTCTCTTTCTCTTACAACCAAGTCATCTCTTCAGTCTCAAATGCACTTTTGATTCTGGGACTCCCTCTCCCCTCCTCATATGGGCATCCTGAACTCATGTTCCTCAAATAACTTGGGCAACATGATCTATTCCTCTAGTCAGTCTTTCCTGAAGAACATAAATATGTTTCCATGGTTTATACAATCCCAACTACCAATAAAGTATTTAAAAACCAGACCCATTCAAACATTAGGCTGCAAGCAATTGCAAATCCTGAGCTCTGTGAAGGAAATTTCTGCAACTTTGCTGAAAGAAAATACTAAGAATTAAAAACTCTAGTCCAGGCTGTGTCTTCAAGTAGATCCCTGTATTTATTTTCTCTTTCACTAATCAGTTATTTCCACTCCATTATGGAGGGTTTTTAGCTTGGTGTTTAAGAACAGAGAGTGAGCAAGTAGAAATTCCCTAAGTCATGGAACTTGTACTCCAATAAAACATAAAAACAATAAGCCTAATAGATAATGATATACTATAATATGTTAGAAGTGATAAATTCAAAATAAAATCAGAGCAAAACAAGAGGTATTGAGACTACTAAGGGAGACATAATGGTGCAATCAATCTCAAGTACTGTAACATTTCCTAAATTCTTGTAAAAGGAAGAGGGGAAAGCATTCCAGGGCCAGAATACAGATGATGCAATGGCCATGAAGAGCGTGCCCTGGAGGCTTTGTATAAGGAAACTGAAAAGATTGATAAATGACTGAAGCCAGTTAGACTGGAATAGAAGTTGAGAACATGGAATTCGTGACTGTAGGAAAATACAGCAGTTACAACGTTAAGAGATGGCATTAAGCCAGATGATGCAAGATCATTATGTAACTACCACACTCCTCTGAGAGAAATGAAGGGTCCTGCATGGTTTCCTGCAGGTGCATAGTATGATGGCAGGTTTTTTCAGGATAACTCTGACTGCTATGCTGAAAACATCTTGGATATATAATAGTCTGAGTGACCTAACTGGGAGCAGCAATGATATAAAGTCTATTTCAATAATTAAAGCAAGGGCTATGATAGTTCTGGCTAGAGTAAAAACAGAGGAGGTTAAGCAGAAGTGACAGGACACTTTGTGTTTTGAATGAAGACCATAAAGATACCCATACAGATGGAAATCAGGTGAGGAAGGAAAAGGGAACTTAGCAATGACTCCTGTGGGGCTGTATTTCTCTCAAACACAGCTGGTTCCTCTGGCATGTCTACCTTGACAGTCTGTGAAGGCTTTCATGGACTTTTTTTACCTTGTTGTTCAGTGGCTCCCAGTGAAGGACTTGGTTTGAAAATTCCCTTTTGTTAATGGAAACAGACTAGGCTGGACCACTGTCAATGCATGATGCCCTTTGATGGCATGTCATCTCAATTTACATTGGGAAGTACCACTTAGAACGTGTGGCTCAGTTAAACATGGAACAGGAGAAGTACCAATTTAACTCAGTCCTAATTATCTTTGTTATTTGGTATGTATCTATAATGAAATTTGCTTATATATATGCATGCATATATGTGTGCATGCTTATCTAAACATGTATATACATACCTACATATGCACATACATACACACGTGTATATGTACATTTTTAAATGGCTACTTAAATGGAAGTTGCTCTGAATATTCCACTGCAGTCAATTTTTTATTTTTAAAATATTTGGTATGATATTCATAGCCACTTTTTGAAAGCACCAATAATTTAAATAAAACAATAAACAAGATTGGCTCTTCCATACAAACTCAGAGAATTTTAAAATAATTCTATCATTGGTACCAATAATAGAAAAGTAAAGTAAAATTATTCCCAGAACTTGTGATAATAAGTTAATAAGGTGATAAGATAATAAGATAATAAGGTTAGCTTAAGCTAAACTTAAACTTGTGAAAGCAAGCATGGTCTTTAAGAGAATATAGTTTGATTTTTAGCACTTCAAGTTTTAATAGCAAGGGATGAGACCCATTTGAACTGGACCAATCTATTCTTTCTCAGATGGAAGACTCATTGATCTATTTTGGCAATGAGACGTATAATGAGGTAGAGAAAGACTCACAAAACTCAGAGCTTTGAAGCTTATGCAGCTGCATAGTAATGACTGCATCTGTTATGTTTTGCCTAGAGTTTTTTCTGTCTGTAGAAAGTTGCATAACCACTGTCAAGAGATTTAAAAGGCTTCCATTAATTTGCAATGGCAGCAATTAGTAAGAATGGTGCTCAGCCAGCTAGATCTCAAGCTGTCAGTGTCTGGCCATTTTTATTTAGAGTTTTTTTAATTTAAAATTGCATTATGTTTGTTAGAAGCATTAATTAATAGATATATACATACATATGTGAACAAATTTGAGGGAGAAATACTTTCTAAATGCTAAGAATATTTTAAATAATATTTGAAGTCTCCAAATTAAACCCATGTCATATATAAATGACCTTGTAAGGGCAGAAAGGATATCTCAAATCACACATTAGAAATATTTAAGAGATAAAAATGCATTAGAGATGAACTGGCTGAAGTCATAGAATGAGCGAATCACAGGGCTCAGTTGTCAGAAGATCAGGGCTAAAAGTCTTGCTTTGTTAGTAATGTGTTACAATAAACAAATCTATTTTCTGTATAGTCATCAGGTTTTCATCTGACAGGTTATGAAGTTAAATTACAAAATACTTTTATATCACCCTTCTTTTTCTCAATAATTAAATAGGTAACACAAAAAAATGACTGTATGTTTTAGCTTATCATATTCCTAAGACTCTTGATCTATCTATTCCAACACTGATAACAGTGATGAAATGATTATATAAAAATATCATAAAAACTTAACATATTCCTTTCTTTCTGTCACCCTGCAATGTTGAGAAAGGGCATTCTGAGCTCAGGGTGTTAGAATTGGTGGATAGCTTAATAACCAGCAGAAACGTGCAATAATAGAAATCTAAACTTAAAAGACAGGTAAAACAAGAACAAGTTTATCTCTTTTATATAGCCAGAAGCCTGGAGCTAGGTTGTTCTTGGAATGAGGTCAGTGCTAAAGAACACTGGGTTCTAAGTCAGAGTCCAGGTCTTTGTAATTCTCCACTGCCACACCAACCAAGGAAAAATAAATAAAAAGAAAGGACACTCAGGTCAGGAAAACAGAGGGTTTTTTAGTAACCTCCAGACCTGTGTCATTCAGCAGTTTGCAGTTAGAAGGAAGGTATATTTTTTTCAATTATCTATAATAGAATCTGGGAAATGAGAATGAGTTGAAACAGTTTGGATAAACTGTTTACAGGTGCCACAAGGGAGGATCAATGTGCATCTGGGAAGAGAATAAAATGAATTAATTATAGTGCTATGTTCCATTTGTGAAAGCATCCTTCACTCTATTAGAGAAGGCCCCTCATACATCTCTCATGGTACTGCATCTATCTATAATAAACCCATATTAATTGAAGTAAGTTAATATAGCCTCTTACTAGAGACTGTAAAAATCTCATGTATCAATGAAAAGTCTGAAACTCTAAGTGCAACTGTTTTGTTAAAGATGTAAATATAAATGGAATCAAAATTTAGATCCAGGCTTCTTTGACTGAAATAACGACTTTGATTTTCCTCACAGTTCTGCATGTTGTATTTGTTGTCCATCACTTCACTTCACAATGGATTGGAGGTCCATGAGGTGAGAGATGTCACCTGTTTTTTGGGTTTTCTTAGACCAGAATTCTCAGTACCTGGAAAAGTGTCATGTATTTGGTATTCTATAAATAAATAACTTTTAAATGAATGAATACTATGTCTCTATAAATGTTAGCTTACATGGCCATAGTTATCACTTATTTGAAGCAAATAAAGTATTTTTCTAGAATAGTAGCTTCTGGCCTTGTATCCCTCCTTTTTTACTACTGGAGATCATATTTCTTGTCATCTGAGCTGTACACAGCACTGCCTTACCCACCCACAATTGTGAAGCCACAATGGACAGGAAAATCTTTTCTCAAATATATATTTTTTTTCTCTAAAATAAGAGATGAATTGCCCCAGAGTTTTTCCAAGACATCCCTGTCTGAAGCAGCTCTGCACCTTGAAGGTGCAATGACTTCCACTGAAAAGTCCCAACTCTGGAGGTGCAGCATCCCAGCACCTCCTGTTGAAGAGAACAAACAGCCTATTCAGTTTTATAACCCTGAGTGCCCTGATGTAATGCAAGGACAGATGTCTCCAATGAGACACATCTGAGTCAGTGTTAAAGTTCTTCCAATCTGTGTCTTTGAGAGACCTTCCTTAGGAAACTGTTTAATTTTTATAAAGTTTTACATCGTTATAATTAGTGTAAAATACTTTTGAAAATAATGCCTGGATATGCCAACTTTTGTTACATTGAAGATTTCCAACTGTATTTATCAACTTATTGCTATATTACATTGTTGATCAATTCATGACATATATATATTTTATATATATTTATATATATATTACATATATATATATATAAAACTTTGATTCCCCGATGTTGCATGACACAAAGCTTATGCTTCATGGACCATTAGAGGATATTAAGCTAACTGTTATGATATAAATTTTGTTGACACCTGAATAGGAAATTAGTGATGACATAAAAACATTTTTCAGCTGGTCTTCCAAACCCGTAATCTTAATTGTAGGTAGCACTCTTGGAAAAAGAGATATATCTTCACAGAAACAGTAATAAAGAGTTGATTTTATCTACTAGGATTGCATATAACATCTGTTATTCAGTAGTCAAAAGAGGGCTTCCAGCATGCACAGATGGAAAAACATAGCTCTTTTAAAAAAACTTGCATCTTTTTAGTGAAGAACATTTAATATAAGTATGGCGTGTTCCAAACCTCATAAAATCATTTATACTAGAAAAGGATTTGGTCAACTTTTCTAAATGTTTCATTGCATTACTATAGACATTTAAAAGGATATTAAAACTACTAATTTCAGTAAATTACAGTTTGCTACTAAAATTAGCAATAAAGGTATTCTTATTGTGTTTGTACCAAATTTCTCTAACACCCTCATTGCCTTTCCCTCATATAAGCAGCTATACTTAGAAGAGGCATGCACCTACACACAGGGTATATATTTGAGTTTGCTGTTGCAGGATGGCTGTTATTGCTGTTATAACTGTTTATAATGTAGAGGAGAGTACAATTCTAGGTGAACATTTTTACCGAAATTCCTTTCATCTTCTGTACCTATTCATGCAGCTCTAATCAGATATTAGCTAGCCTGAAAGTTAGTCAATACTAATACCTGTAATGTTAATTGTCCAGTTTCTTCAGGTTCCCAGGTAAGATTTCTACTCATTTTCCATAAAATTGCTATTTTGATCGTTATCTTGATAGAGTCTACTTCAAGGGCAGATATGTATCTGTGAAATTTTTCCTTTGACATATGTGAATTGAAAAAGAAAATAAAATCTGTGTTACTGATAAAAAGTTTATATATTACAGTGGCACCAAAGTTTAAGGGAATTTTATTAATTTCCTATGTATTTGCTCATTATTACCATATACATTACCAGTCACCACAATCTCAAAGACAGGCATCACTGGTCAGGTGTGGTGACTCAAGCATATAATCCTAGCTACTCAGGAGGCAGAGATCTGGAGGAATGAGTTTAGAGTCCACCACAGGCAAAAAGTTCAAAAGATCCCATCTGAACCAATAAAATCTTGGTGTGGTGGTGCATTTTTGCAATTCCTGATATGCTGGAAATGCAAATAGGAGCATGACAGTCCAGGTTGGCCTAGGTATAAATGCAAGATCCTATATCAAAAACAACAAATCAAAAAGGACCAAAGGCATGGCTCAGTGGTAGAGCACTTACCTAGCAAGCAGGAGACCTTAAGTTCAAACCCAAGTACTGAAAAAAGAGAGACAAATACTACATTAAAAATTTCACAAAACTGTTATTTGAATGAAAATTAGAATAGCTGCCAAAGATCATTACACAAAAGTTTCAAATATAAGGTGAAGAAGACATGCATCACATTTCCTAAAGTATAGAAAGTGAAAAAAAAGAAATCTAAAATACACCACCTGTGTTTCACTTTTACAGATGGAATTAAATTACATGCCCATATTATGACATAAGAAATATTTGTGTCCTATATATGAATATTGATAAGTAGATGATTGACAAGCATATGACAGATATATATATATATATTAGATATATAGATAGATGATAGATAGATAGATAGAATATATTTTCTAGAAGGAAAGTCACAATAGTTCATTTCAAGCTTGTTGTAAATTGGGAAGAGAATGCCAAGGAAAAATTATCTAAGATGTACTCATTCATGGACTAATTATTCAGTATTTATACTTCTGTATTAGGATTCTCCAGTAACAGAACTAACAGGAGAGGAGCAAAGAAGAGAGGACAGAAGAAAAGATGAGGGACCAGGGAGAAAGAGGACAGCAGAATTATTGAGATAACTGAATCTTGCAATTACGATGTCTGATAGGTTCTATGGCAGGCTGTCAACAAACTAAATTATAAGAAAAGCTGGTATCATGGCTCAGTCCAAGGACTGAGGGAGAGAAAAACTGTGCCCCAGCTCCAGAAGATAGAGAACTCACCTTTCCTCTGCCTTTCTCTTTTCTGTTTCAACCTTAGCCTAGTGAATAGTGAACATAGATCTTCCTTACTCAGCTCACTGGCTCAAATGAAACTCTCTTCTAAAATCACCTTCACAGATGTAGGCAAGAGTAATGTTTATCAGGTACCTGGGTACCCTTTGATCCAGTCAAAATGACTCCTAAAGTTAACTACCACAGCTCTTTATATTTTGATGTTTTTTATTTTTATTGAATAAGTACTTATTTTGCATGTTTATTTTATTTAAAAGCTGATAAAAGAACTTTTCAGTATGTAACAGAAAGGGTGTATTGAGGAATTTAACTAGCAGTGTTTGGTTCTGTTATTATGCTCTGTTCTGTTTTGCTTGCTAGTCTATTACATATTTGCTGATTAAATAGAAAATTGTGGTACTGGATAATCAATAGTTTCTCATATTTAAAATATTTCTCTTTAGTTTTAAACCATATAAAATAAAAGTATTTTCATTATTAGGAATCTTCATGTGATAAGTCATTCTTGACCTCAGATGACACAACAATGAGTCACCATCATCCCTTCCCTAAAGCAGAGGAAAACCACCAACGCTATATGTGATGTTATAAACACAAGTATGTAGAAATATCATGGGATATTCAAGGATTTTTCCAGAGAAGTAAAACTTGTCACCAAAAGACCACATAAATTTGCCAATTCATTCAATTTACTAAGTCACCCAGCCTTTCTTGTGTGCTCAGTTCATGTAAGAATACACAATTAGATGCTGAACAATTGCTGACTTAATGCTGACCCCATGTAGCTGAGAATCCAGCATGAAAACAGGCATTTATTGTGGAGATGGACTCTGTTTAACAATATATGAACTTGTTTGTTCAATGTCATAATTCCTTTGTTGAAAATAAAAAATCAATTTAGGAGATATATATATAGTACATAAAAATTGTGCTTATTTTTTATAAAATTATAGTATTACAAAGTTAGTTTTGTGTTTTTTAGAAATAATCCTCTCTACAGTGGAGTTCCTTTCCATCACCCACTGGCCTTTGTATAAGGCCACTTTCCTAGAATCTGTTGTCTTCCATGACAGTTGATGAGTACCAACCCCCATGAGCTCTCCACTCATATTTGGGTCTATTTTTCTTTAAACTTTCCCTTTTTCTTGCTCTAGTTTGCAAAATGTATGTGCATGAGGTCCACTCTTGTGCAATTACATTTGAAATAATCATGTAATTAACCACAATAGATGAGGAGACACACAAACTCTATTCCACCATGGCAAGGATACAAACATTCAAATCATTAAAAACTTCATCAAAATTCTAGTTTTCTCATTTGTTAAGTACTGAAAACATAGTTAACTTCACTGAAATATATTGAATTACACAATAGAAATGACACCACTACCAGCTGACTTGAGAACAAAACTTATTTATTAATATCCTACAAAAAGTACTTTAGACACAATGAATAAGGGTGCTAATTTCTTTAGCTGCCAGATTATATTTTACTGGTTAATTTTAATTCCTGAGGCTTTAGAAATGGTGCATATCCTTGGTATTTTGGAAACTAGATGATAATTACTTTCTGACCTTCATTGTTAAAACTTAAAGACAAAAGATAGATTATAATCTAACACAATGTTGGGAAAGCTCCACAACCAACTTGTCACATAGGAAAAAAGCCAGTACTACAATATGTCATTAAAAACTATATATAAAGAAATGAAGTTTTAAGTGCCTGCCAGGCAAGCATGAGATCCTGAGTTCAGACACCAGTACCAACAAAAAATAACCACAATAATAGGCAATGAAGCTTTAAATGGATTATGGTTTATATTTTATTGCTTTTAATTTTACTGAAAAATGCAACTAATCATTTGTGTATTTTTCCACAAAGCCCACAAGATTAAAACAATTAAATGTAGTATCAGCACTGTTTATACCGATAGACTACATTTGTTAAAAACTCAATTAAAAATTTCCTGTAGGGTTAGCAGCTTTGAAGCAAAATATTGCAGCTTTCCCTTGCTACCTCTACTGAAAATATTTCTAAAGTTAACACTTTTTTCTTTGTAGCATCATATAGGAATACAGAAGGGCCAAAATCTTGAGACGTGTCAAATTACTTTTGGAAATAATGGCTTGTTGCCATGGCAACCTTGAACCTAACGAATCTATCTCAAGATCTCAGTCCAGGTATAAAATGAACTGCACCAGAAATTTTATAATAATGACGCAGTTGCCTGAATAAAAAGTGAGTTTCATAATTCATTTTTCCTTTAAGGATTGGGTACTAGAATATCATCTAGCAAAGGAAACTGCAACTCCTGTATGAGTATTTTTTCCCAAGTTTGTGGAGAATTGCTATGTATAGAACTCATTTAGAAATAGGACATTTATAGTACCTTCTAATCAATTCTTAAACATGTCTTTAATTTTTCCTGTCTTCTGACAAGTATAATAACTTATTATTTATATATACAGATAAAGTACATCCATTATAGATTGGCAGAAATGTTTCATATTTTCCTAGAACAAGTTCTGAACATCGATTAAGAGATAAACAATACATAGAAGAGATGGCAGTGTGGCATTTCCTTACATTAAGAGATTGGCGGTGATGTCTATCCTACTACCGGGGAAGATGGACTGACTATGATAATGCCTGCTATGTGATACGGTACCCAAAGTATCAGGAGTTGATGCTCAGGAAAGCAGCACAGGATAGAAAAACAGTGTGTGACAACTGAAGCACGGTGACAGATAAGCTCTCATGGTATCTGCCTCCCCAGGACCCAACTTCAATATATTTTCTTTACTATTTAAATTGACTCTTAATGACATAATTTGAAAAGCACTGTGCCATGTCAGGGAATCATTAAATAATACAAAATCTCTTCTCATGTAGAATTCTAAAGAAGTTGTTTAAATTTCCTTAATGACAAAGTGTGAAGATAAGTGGAAAATTAAATAAATGTGATATATCTGAAGAATAAATAATAACTCTTCTGCCTTGGAATTCCTGGCAAATATCTGTCTTGTATAACCAACAGTGAATACATCCTGACCCTATAACTCCCTGGAGATTGTCATCTGGACATAACCAGCCATCACCCGATTCAAGATAATTAGTTGGAGCGCTTCAGCCAAACCCCATGGGTTAAAATGAGCCATGCAGGAAGGCCATGCTGTGATGCCCTCTTGTCTTAATAGTCACAGCTTCAGCATCTCATTGGGCTTTGGAAATGTAGAAGCAAGAAAAAATTAACTGTGTTCCATCCACATTTCATTCTTCTTTATGACTTTTATGGCCTAATGGAAATCCATTGTGTATATATACCTCATTTTCTTCATTCATCAGTTGAGCAACACTTAGCTTGCCTTCATTTCTGGCTCATGTGAATAATACTGCAATAGACACGAGGGTGGAGAGGACTCTGACATGCTGATTTCATTGTATTTTTTGAGAAAACTCCATACTGTTTTTCACAATGTCCGTACTAATTTACATTCCCATCAACAGTCTTTTTGTTTACTCCAACTTCATGTTAAAAGGAAAAAAAATTAGCTCAAATTCTGGAAACACAAGGACAAATATAAAAGACTGCTGGACCTGATACAAATTTTCAGGAACAAAGCAGGTACTTTTGAAGTTTTACAGGATCATGGTCAGAGGGGCAGGGTCATTGCCACGCAATTCTGTTAACACATTAGTAGAGGAAAATGGATTATAATAATTTGTAGGATAATCTAGAGGCTATATCTTATTAGAGAGAGTTATTATTATTTTTTCATTTCAAAAGGGATGGGGCAATTTAGGCAAGGAAAGCAGCAATTTTAAACCTCAGAGGTTTGGTCAAGTGATAAGAGAAAACTTGTGTTTCAGGAGAAAAATGTTTGACAGTATTAAGATTAGAAGTTGGAGAATTTTAAAAACATATACCCAAGTGAGAATCTTAAAATTCCTCAACTAAAGCAATGTTGGCTGAGTTTAGAGCACAAAAGATAATTATGCAGTGGAAGTTATAGTAAACAGCATAAGAATAACTTGAAAACACATAGTAATCATTTAAAATGTTTCCAAAAGAGGTATAAATAATAGATCAAATGATGGAATTATTTTTAAAAAGCCCACTTAAACTAGCAAGTGCAGAAGAAAAGGAAAAATGATGTAACAACTATAGGTTGCCCATTTTAAGACAATTTTTGTTAGTTATTTAAATGCAAATTTCCTAAAAAGAAAATCAGTTAAAAGACAGAATTTTTCACATTATATGCAAAAACAAGACTAATTTATGTGTCATGCAAAATAAACCCAACTTGATTAAAGGATTTAGATGGTAGAAGTAAATGGATGCAGAAACATACATAATTACAAACCAAGCAAAAGAAAATTAAATAGCCAAAATGTTAACCAGACAGTTTATTTTCTACTTCACAACACAAATTTCTAAAACTTACAATGAATATTCTTAGATCATACATTTAAACTTGTTGAAATCACCATTAGAAGGGGACTAAGGTAGAAAAGAGAAAAATGGAAGAGATGAAACAATTCAGGTTAGAATACATACATACATGGAAATGTCACAAGGAAACTCCCCTTGTAGCACTCTTAAACAAAGAAACATGTCATTTTGCTTTTTTACAAAAACAGAAAACAAGAGGGCAGAAAAGGTCTTTCCTTGGGAGGGGGCGGTTGGTACCAGTGAGGTGGGGGGAGGATGTGGGGAAAGGGTATGGGAGAGTGAATATGGTGCAAATATTGTGAACACATGTATGTAAATGGAAAAATGATACCTGTTGAAACTACTCCAGGAATGATGGGAGGAGGATGAAGGAGAATGATGGAGGGATGAATTCAACTATGATATATTGTAAAAACTTTTGTAAATGTCACTATGTATCCTCAGTTCAATAATAATAAAAAAGAGAATAAAACAAACAAAACAAAACAATTATATGGTGCATAAGAGTTAAACCAGCACATTAAATATCACCATTCCTTAAACATTACATTAAATTTTTAACAAATATGTAACAATTGTACACTTTTGCTAAGGGAGATTCCTCTTTTTTTTTCCATTGTCAGTCTTGCTACAGGGTTGTCTATTTTATTAATCTTCTCAAAAATCAACTTTTGATTTCAATGTTTTTCCTTATTTTTATTTAATCAATTTTGTTGATCCGTGCTTTAATGTTTACAAGTCCATTCATCCTACTCACTTTAGTTGAAATTACATACTCTTCTTTGTGCAATTTTCAAGGTGAAAGAATGGATTCTTAAATTCAAATCTTTTCCCTAAACATATGTGCTTAGTGCTATAGATTTCCCTGTAAATTTTGACTTAGCTGCAACCCACAAGTTTTGATACTCATATACATACATACACACAAACATATATCTATATTTGTTTCATAGTTTCTCTTGAAAATATGTCTCTGACCAATGAGTTATTTAAAAGTACATTGTCTACTTTCTGAGCATTGAAAGATTTCTCAGATACAGTTCTACTACTGATTTTTATTCTTTTAATTCTTTTTTTTTTTTTTTTTTTTTTTTTTTACAGTCCTGGGGTTTGAACTTAGAACCTACACCTTGAGCCACTTGAGAGCCCTTTTTTTGATAGGTATTTTCGAGATAAGGTCTCTCAAAGTATTTGCCCAGGCTGGATTCAAACCATGATCCCCCTGCTCTCTGCCGCCTCCTGAGTAGCTGGGATTACAGCTGTGAGCCACCACACCCAGCAAAAGAAAAATAGCATGGAAAATCATTGAAACCAAAGCTGATTTTTGAAAAGATTAATAAAATAGCCTTCTATCAAAAAAAAAAAAAAGAAGAAGAAGAAGAAGAAGGAGACAGGATGCACCCATAGCAAAAGTAGGCAATTGTTACTTATGAATCAAAAATTTAAACATAATATTTAAGAAATAGAGATATTTGCCTGCTGGCTTAACTATTATACATCATATACTTTTTTGAATTGGCCTGCTGTACCCTATAAATATGGAGTTAAAATTAGAACACTGGTAAAATATATTTTAAAAAATGAAGCCAGGGATATCACTGCAAACCCTGCAGACATCAATAACCACGGAATGCTACAAACATTTCCACGCATGAAAATTTGACAACCTAGATGACACAGACCAACTCCTGATCTGTGTGACAAATCACAAGTCTTCCAATATGCAAGGATAATTCAAATACTCCTATAATTATTAAGGAAATTAAGTGAATAATTCAACATTTCAGGTGTATCTAGGGAGACACAGGACAAGAAATTCATATACCTGGAGCAGAAGCCACCAGATACAATAAGCCAATCAGAACACATACACAGTAAGTTGGATGAATTGGAGAAGATTCTCCCTGTGTCCCTGACAAGTACCTAAACCCTTCATATGTGAAACCTGCCTTTGTTCTTTAGGGATGGATTTAGTAATCTCTTTTCTTCCCTTCCCCTTATCAGGGCCACAGGAGAATGCAAAATGAGTAAGAACTTGAGCACTGCTCTACCTTATACTTAGAGTTGGCAACAATTTATTGCACACTTAAAATTTGTTAAGAAGGTATATCTCTTTTTAAGCATCTTATTGAAAGTTCTAACTAATGTAATGAAGCATGAAAATAAGATATAGGGAAATACTTGTTTATTTGCTTTTGACATGATCATCTATGTAAAATATTCTGAAAACCTTAAAACATTTCTCAGAACTGAAAATGAGACTAGCATGTAGGAGAATAAAAAGTTAATTTACAAATGTCAACTATATTCCTATATTTCAGCACTGAAAATTTAAATATGAATTTTTAAAATTACAATTGAACCTAAAATTAAATACTTCTATGAAAGCTAACAGGAGAATACCATTGTGGCATCTAGCTTAAAGACCCTGGAACACTGAGTTCCACAATTCCCAGAAGAATATTTCAGATTTGTGGAAGCAAGGTAGCAAGAATAAGGTAACCAGACTTTTTTGCCAACTGAGATACTGCCAATACATAAGGTGAACATAATGTACAATGACCCGACCCTTAAATTAGTTTTTTATACCACATAACAGCCTTGGAAGCCCAGGTGCTGTAGACCAACAGCAGCTGACCTGCCTGCCGGAAAGCTGTTTTACTTTTTTTGGCTTCTTTTTTCCTGTCTTGCAAAACTGTAATGTAGAGAACTGCAGAAAAGTTCTGTAAGCATCTGGGATATCCTGGGTCTTGGTAATTCATGGACACAAAACCTTCCTGCACTGCCTGCCTATTCTGCCTGTCTGCACCGTCCTAGAGCTGAGTGAAACTACAAATCCACCAGGCTAGTGTGACACATTATCTGCTGTGGAGGGAACTACATAGTCCAGCACAGCTGGTGGACAGATTGCACCTCCCCCCGAACAAAACTGTTCCACAAATGGAGAGAACATTTCACCTCCACCTTGTGGGGGAGGGGCAGAATGCTAATCTGACCCAGCCTTTGTAGGGACATGGTGGCTTAGCCACAGTCTGGTGAAAAAAAATTCCACCAACTTGGGGAAACTGGTAGTGAACTGGAAGTGACAGACTTCCAGGAGAAAAGCAATTGACCAAAAAAGCTCAATTCTGGCTCCCAGGCTTGCTTGTGGGCAGAAGGGATGGTGACTGCTCACATACTACCTACTTGTGGGACAACTTTTGGGAAACTGCCCACACCAGACAGACCACCCCACCATGGAAATCCTGGTCTCAAACAGCCCAAGTGTATATCCCCAAAGCTATCCAACAGGGAAGAACAACATCCATTGCCACACAGCTCAACATGCCAACCTTAAGTAAGGGCAGAGACACAGAGAGGGCCCCTATCAAAGTGTTAAGATCTGCATTAGAAATCAGAGGAAAGAACCCAAAGCAATCACTGAACTGAGAGAGAATTCATCCCTCTCCATAACAAAGAAGAAATATGGACTATATAATATATATATGTATACACATGTATATAACATATAAATATTTATAATATATTTATATTATATATATTTAGCTTTTGTGGTTTCTCACCTTTTAATTATTTTTTTAATTTGTTGTTACCTATCTCCTTCTTCCATTCTGTCCAACTATCAATGTGTTTAGCTCTCTCTTGTTCCACTTTCCTTTCTCACCCTTCATTTTTAATTCTTTTTCTTCTTTTCTCTCTTCCTTTCTCCTCCTTACCTCCCTCTCTTCCCCTTCCCTTCCCCCTCACTGTCACTACCTCCTCCACATTCACCACTCACTGAATAATCTATTGTAACAATTTTACACATTACCCCCATCCTTCCTATCCCTCTGCAATCCCTGACAAATTCACCCTTCCCCACAATGACTAAATAGCACCTTTACACACATACAGCCTTATCACCTAGTAGACCACACACCTCATACCTCATTTCTCCTTTGCTGCACCCCACCTCTTTGCCCCTTCTTTCATTGCCATTTTAAAAAATATATAAGTATCTATTTCTATGCAAACAACTGTTATCTCCCCAAACTGGGTGTTTATATAAAATATCACCAAGAGATTGTCTACATATTATGTAAATAACTGGTTTGGCACTGAATCTGTGAATTCGTTATTGCTAAGTTATACCTTCCAGTTCATGGAATAGAAATATTATGACAACCTAGCTAAGTAACCTAGCTAGAGAATAGAAATACAATTTCAGTCCTAGGATATGCTACTTAGCAAAACTATCATTCAAAATTGAAGGAGGAATAAAAGTTTTCATGATAAACAGAAACTAAAACAATACATGACTCTAAATAGCCACTACAAAAGATTCTGAAAGGAAACCTACACACAGAAGATGGAAACAAATATAGCCATGAAAGAATAGGAATTATTACACCTCAAGAGAAATGCAGACAAGCAATCAGAGACAAGCATAGAATTAGTTACACACACACACACACACACACACACACAAAACCTCACAAAACAAAACAACTAAATGACAGGAATCACTACATACCTGTCAATATTGACACTGAATGTTAATAGCCTCAACTCCCCCTCAAAAGACATGGATTGACAAACCAGATTATAAAGGAGATTCCAGCAACCTGTTGTTTATGAGAAACCCACCTTATTGACAGAAACAAACACTATCTTATAATGAAAGGGTCGAAGAAGATTTACCAATCTAATGGCCTCTGAAAACAGGCAGGAATAGCAATATTTATATCAGATAAAGTGGACTTCAACCCTAAATTAGTCAGAAGAGACAATGAAAATCACTTCATACTAATAAAAGGAGTAGTAACAATTGCTAGCTTATATACACCTGAGGTTGGTACACCCAACTTTATTAAACATACACTACTGGAGTTAAAAACACAGATAGACCCCAACACTATGGTGGTGAGGGACTTCCAGGCTCTTTCATCACCAATCCATAGGTCATCCAGACAAAAATCAACAAAGAAACTCTCGAATTGAGTGACACCATGGAGCTAATGGACCTAACAGATGTCTATGGAGTATTACATCTTGTAATAGTACAATATAAATTCCTCCCAGCAGCCCATGGAATTGTACCCAAAATACACCATATTTTAGGTCACAAAGAAAATCTTAACAAATATACAAAAATTGAAAAAACCTGTGAATACTGTCTGACCACAATGCAATAAAAGTAGAACTCAACAACAAAAGAAACAACAGAAAATACTCAAATGCCTAGAGAGTAAACAATACATTGCTTCATGATCAGTGGGTCATCAAAAAGATAAGGAGGAAATCAAAAAGTTCTTGGAATTTACCGTGATGAAAGTACAACCTACCAGAACCCACGGGAAATTGAAAAGGTAGTTGTAAGAGAAAAGTTTATAGCCATGAATGCATATATTGAAAACACAGAAAGATCTCAAATAAATGAACTAATGCTATATCTCAAACTACTGGAAAAACAAGAACAAATTAACACCAAAACCAGCAGAGGGAGAGAGCTAATAAAAATAAAGAAGAAATCAATGAAATAGAGACAAAAAAATACTAAGAATAAATGAAATAAAAAGTTGGTTCTTTGACAGGATAAATAAGGTTGAAAAATCCCTGGAAAATCTGATTAAAATGAGAAGGAAAAAGACCCAAATTAATGAAACTGGAAATTAAAATGGGGTGATAATAATAAACACCAAGGAAATCCAGAGAACCATAAGGGACATCTTTGAAAACCTATATTCAAATTAATTGGAAAATCAAGAAGAAATAGAAAATTTCTAAATACATATAACCACACAAAATTGAACCAAGAGGATATTAACCACATAAACAGATCTATAACAAGCAATGAAATTAAAACAGCAAGAAAGAGTGACACACACAAAAAAAAGTACAGGACCTGACACATTCACTGCTGAATTCTACCAGACCTTTAAAGAAAGAACTAAAAGAACTAATATGAACACTTCTTAAACTTTTCCATGAAATAGAAAGGGAAGGAACACTGCCAAACTCATTCCATGAATCTAATTTTTCACTCATCCCCAAATTAGAAAAGGGCACAACAAAGTAAGAGAATTATTGGCCAATAGAGGCCAAAACCCTCAATAAAATCTTGGCAAACCAAATTCAATAGCCTATCAAAAAGATCAAGTTTTATCCCAGTGATGCAAGGATGGTTAATATACAAAATCATTAGGCATAATACAACACATTAAAAGAAGCAAAGATGAAAAACACTCGATCATCTCAACAGATGCAGAAAAAGCTTTCCGCAAAATTCAACATCCCTTCATGATAAGAGGAATGTACCTCAACATACTAAAGGCTATGTATGACAAGCCTATATTCAATACCATACTTGATGGGGAAAACTCTAAAGTGAGGAACTAGACAAGGGTGTCCTCTGTCTCCACTCTTATTCAACACAGCTTTGGAACTCCTAGGCAGTCCAATAAAAAGAATACAAATTGGAAAGAAAGTGTCAACTGATCCCTATTCACAGATGACATGGTTTTACATGTAAAGAAAACCCAGAAACTTTCACCAAAAATACTCTTAGACACCAAAAATAGCTTTAGCAAAGTACCAGAATACAAAATCAACTTACAAAAATCAGTAACTTTTCTACACACCAACAATAAACAAACTGAGAAAGACTATAGGAAAACAATTCCATTTACAAATAGCCTCAAAAATTAAACTACCAAAAATAAACTTAACAAAGGATGTGAAAGACTTCTACTAGGAAAACTATAATCCATTGAAGAAAGTAATTAAAGACTACAGAAGATGCAAAGATATCCCATGCTCATGGATTGGCAGAATCAATATTGTGAAAATGGCTGTATTACCAAAAGTCATCTACATGTTCAATGCAATCCCCATCAAAATTCCAAAGACATTCATTGCAAAGACTGAAGAATCAACCCTAAAGTTAATCTTGGAAGCATAAAACACCATGAACATCAAGGCAATACTGAGCAAAAAGAGGAACTCTGGAGGTATCTACTTCAAACTATACTACAAAGCCATAGCAATAAAAATAGCATGATACTGACCCCAAAAAGATATGAAAACCACTTGAACAGAATAGAGGACCCAGATATGAATCCACATAGCTACACCCACCTGATTTTTGACAAAGACAATAAAAACATACAATGGAGTAACGACAGTCTCTTCAACAAATGTTGTGGGGAAAACTTAATATCTTCATGCAAAAAACTGAAAGTAAATCCATTTGTTTCATCCTGTACAAGGATCAAGTCAAAGTAGATCAAGGACCTTAATATAAGATTTGAAACTTTGAAGCTAGTACAGGAAAGAGGAGAGAATACATTGGAATTACTAGCCATAGTAAATGACTTCCTAAATAGAACCCAAAAGGCTCAACAACTAAAAGAAAGGACTACATGAAATTAAAAATCTTCTGTACCATAAAATAAATGGTCTCTAAACTGAAGAGGCTGCACACAAAATGGGAAAAAATCTTTGCCAGCTATATATCTGATAAAGGATTAATGACCAGACTATACAGGGAGCTCAAACAACTAAACACCACAAAAAAAAATCAATAACCCAGTGGTGAAATGGGCACATGAACTCAACAGAGATTTTTCAAAGGAACAAGTCCAAAAAGTTAAAAACACATGAAGAAATATTTGACATCCCTGGCCACATAGGAAATGCAAATCAAAACCACACTAAGATTCCATCTCAGTCCTGTTAGAATTTCTACCATCAATAACACCACCAACAACAAATATTGGCAAGGATGTGGGGATAAAGGAGCCCTCATACACTGCTAGTGGGAATATAAGCTAGTACAACCACTGTGAAAACAATATGGAGGCTTTTTAAAAAACTAAACATAGATCTGCCATATGATCCGGCAATCCCACTCTTGGGGATATACCCAAAGGAATGCGACTCAGGTCACTCCAGAGGCACCTGCACACCCATGTTTATTGCAGCGCTAGTCACAATAGCCAAGTTATGGAAACAGCCAAGATCCCTCACTGTCAATGAATGTATTAAGAAAATGTGATATTTATACACATGGAATTTTATTTAGTCACAAATAAGAATGAAATTTTGTCATTTGTAGGTAAATGGATGAAACTGGAGAACACCATCTTTGTGAAGTTAGTCAAGCTCAGAAAGCTAAAAGTTGCATGTTCTCCCTTATATGCATACTATAGACTTAAAACAAATGCATGGTCACACACTAAGGGGAGACTGTGCATGGGAGGAATAGTGAAAGGGAAGAAAACCAAAAATTTGAATGTGGTTGATGTGCTCACTGTAGAGGAGCAAATATAGTAATCTTAAACTGGCAGAGGCCACTATGGGAAGAGGACTAGGAAGTAGTGAAGAGTTCTGGTAGAGACAAAACAGTTTGGATTGTAATACACATATGCATGGTAACAACACAAGGAATCTCCCTGTATAGCTATCCTTATTACAAACTAGCAAAACCACCATGTTTTATCATGTTTTTCTTATTATCTTTTATGTTTTTCTTCAACAAAAGCTGAGAATAAAGGGGAGGAACAGATTCTGCCCAGAGGTAGGGGGGAAGAGAGGCCCAAATAATGTATGCACATGTGAATAAATGCAAAAATAATAAAATAAAATTTAGAAAAAATAAAAATAAATTAAAAAATTCCACCTTACTCCTGTTAGAAAGGCTATCATCAAGAACAAAAATAGTAACTAATGCTGGTGAGGATGTAGGGAAAAAGGAACCCTCATACACTATTGATGGGAATGTAAATTAGTACAACCACTCTGGAAAACAGCAGGGAAGCATCTCCAAAAACTAAAAATAGAACTACCATACAATCAAGCAATGCTACTCTTAGGGATATACCCGTAGGAATGTAAGTCAGATTACAGTAAAGGCACCAGGACATCCACGTTTATTTCAGCATTATTCACAATAGCTAAGCTATGGAAATAGTCAAGATACTCCACTACTTATGAATGGATAAGAAAATGTGGTATTTATATACAGTGTGATTTTATTCAGCCACAAAGAACAACAAAATTTTTTCTTTTGCAGGTAAATGGATGGAACTGGAGAACATTATCTTAAGTGTAGTTGACAGGTTAAGAAAGCTAATGCTGCATGTTCTCTTTCATATGTGGAATACAGATCTAATACAAATACAGCACTATTAAGAAAAACAAGTCAGTCTAAGGGAAGGTCATACATGAGAGGGGAGCTGTAAAGGAAGGAAGCTAAAAGGTGACTATGGAGGAGTCTAAGATGGTGAATAGAGGGAGGAAAAAGACAGCTTGAGCTCCATAAATCAAAATTTTTGTTGAGATTCTGGAGCCACACTTGGCAGAAAAAAACACCAAGAAGAAGCAAAACTCTGACACTCTGAACCCCCAGCCTGTGCAAAGCTTCTCCATGCCACATTACACTGAGAAAACAGGAGGGGTCCCATGCCAGCAGATACCGGCTCCAAACCTGCTTGAAAGACGCAGAACAACAGGTGAGCAAATAAGTACCATGCAGACTTCTACAGCTACCCCTGGGATAACCAGCATAGTCCCCTGGACAGACTGACCCCTGCCCTGCAAAAAAAAAAACTGAAAAATAAACAAGGAATTGAAAAGGAACATGCAGTAGAGGGGGCAGGGTGCTCTGGGTGCACCAGAGAAGAGGGGAGGAGCAAGGAGTTGATCTCTTTGGGAACTTTCAGTAAACAAAGCAAGGAAAGGCAGACAGGCTGACAGTGGGCCCGTGATAGGCCACTGCCTGAAATAAGGTAGATAGCGGTCCACAAAGCTCACCTCCTGAACCAGTGAGCCACATCCAAAGTCAAAAGAAGTTGCAAAATTTAAAAACTATCAACAAACCAGCATAACACGCTGATAACAGAGAGCCAGCTGTTAGATCTCTGACCTTGCTCCAGAGAAAGCAGGATGGCTAGTGGGCCAAAAGTTGATCTCTGGAACCTGAGGACAAGCCACCTCACTGAGGGAGGAACTGACTAAGCAGCTGCCGCTGAGAAACAGGAAAAAAAGCTGACAAGTCTCCCCAACCACCAGGCGAGAGTAAGACAGAACATCTGCTTAAATACCTACACCAAGACTGGATGCTGAAGGAGTAACACCAGAATTACTAAGACTGAAATTCTATTGTTCCTGAACCTGGAATTTTTTTCTTTTTTCTCTAAGTGTTTGTTTGCCTTGTTTGCTGTTTGCTTGTCCACCATCTCTCCTCTTTGATTTCTTTGGTTCTGGATTTTGTTTTTCTTTTTCTTTTTTCTCTTTCTATCTTGGTTTCATTAGTTTTACTATTGTAAGTTAGCTAATACTAAATTATACACAGACCTGGGGCAGAAACAGCACCAAGTAGAACGATGGGAAGATGAAAAAGATACGTAACGATTTTCAACCAAAATAAATTAGTACAGGATTCAAGGGAAATGAAGAAAATGGATACCCAGTTCCAGACTCCAACAAAATAAAGATAAACAATCCCAAGGAACACAACAAAGCCCACAAGAACACCCTGAAAAAAGAAATCCTGAAAGAAATCACTGAGAATTTCATAGAAATGTTACTAAACATACAGGAAGCACTCAAGAAATTCCAAGACAACGAAAATAAAGAATATGAGAAGACACAAAAACAAATAAATGAACACATAAGAGTCCTAAATAAATACCAAAAAGAAACAGAGAACAGCATAAATAGAGAGATAAATGAATTAAGGATGAAAATTGACAATATTAAAGAGGAAGTGATCAATGATATGCAAAACCTCAGAAAAAAGAATGAAATAGAATTACAAAAAGCAATGGAAAGCCATTCCAGCAGAATAGAACAAGCAGAAGACAGAATCTCAGAACTTGAAGATGAAATGGAAATTAAAGGAAAAAGAGAAGAGCTAATAGTCAAACAATTCAAGACCTGTGAAAACAATATGCAAAAACTCACTGACTCCATTAAAAGACCAAACCTGAAATCATGGGTATTGAAGAAGGAGAAGTGCAAGCAAAATTAATTCATAATATATTCAACAAAATAATAACAGAAAATTTCCCAAATCTAGAGAAAGCTATGCCCATTCAGGTACAGGAAGCCTCCAGGACACCAAACAGACTTGACCAAAATAGAACTACCCCACAACATATTATCATTAAAACAAGAAGCACAGAGAATAGAGAAAGAATATTGAAGACTGTAAGAGAAAAAACAAATAACATGCAAAGATAAACCCATCAAAATCACAGCAGATTTCTTAATGGAAACATTAAAAGCAAGAAGAGCATGGATTGTGGTCTTGTGGGCACTGAATGAAAATAACTTCAACCCTAGGATACTCTACCCAGCAAAACTATCATTCAAAATAGATGAAGCAATAAAAGTCTTCCATGATAAGCATCTCAGGAATGCAGGAGTGGTTCAACATACTCAAATCTATAAATGTAATACAGCACATTAATAGAAGCAAAGACAAAAACCACTTGATCATCTCAATAGATGCAGAAAAAGCCTTCAACAAGATCCAAAACCACTTCATGATAAAAGCTCTAAGAAAACTAGGAATAGAAGGAATGTACCTCAACATTGCAAAAGCTATATATGACAAACCTACAGCCAACATCATACTTAATGGTGAAAAACTAAAACCATTTCCCCTAAAATCAGGAATGAGACAAGGGTGCCCACTATCCCCACTCTTGTTCAACTGGAATTCTTAGCCAGAGAAATTAGGCAAGAAGAAGAAATAAAAGGAATAGAAATAGGTAAAGAAACTGTCAAAATATCCCTATTTGCATGTGATATGATCCTATACCTTAAAGACCCAAAAAAACTCTACCCAAAAATCCTAGACACCATAAACAACTACAGCAAGGTGAGAGGATACATAACCAACTTACAAAAAATCATTAGATTTTCTGTACACCAACAATGAACAAACTGAGAAGGAATATATGGGAACGTTTCCATTCATGATCGCCTCAAAAATAATCAATACCTAAAGTAAAAACTTAACAAAGGATGTCAATGAACTCTATAAGGAGGACTACAAACCCCTAAAGAAAGAGATCAAGGAAGACTACAGAAGGTGGAGAGATCTCCCATGCTCATGGATCAGTAGACTTAACATAGTAAAAATGGGTATACTACTGAAAGCAATCTACATGTTTAATGCAATTCCCATCAAAATCCCAATGACATTCATCACAGAGATTGAAAAATCTATGCTAAAGTTCATTTGGGAACACAAGAGACGGCGAATAGTAGTGTTGGAGGTATCACAATACCTGACTTCAAACTATGTTACAAAGCAATAGCAATATAAACAGCATGGTAGTGGCACAAAAACAGACATGAAGACCATGGAACAAAATAGAGGACCCAGATATGAATCCACACAACAATGCCCACCTTATTCTTGACAAAGACACCAAAAATATATGATGGAGAAAAGATGTCCTCTTAAACAAATGTTGTTTGGAAAAGTAGTTATCCATCTGCAAAAAAGTGAAACTAGATCCATGTTTATCACCCTGTACTAGTATCAACTCAAAATGGATCAAGGACCTAAATATCAGACCCAAAACTCTGAAGTTGGTACAGGAAAGAGCAGGAAACACTCTGTAAGTTACAGGTGTAGACAAGGACTTCCTAAGTAGAACCCCATCAGCTTAGCAACTAAGAGAAAAAATGGACAAATGGAACTTCATAAAACTAAAATGCTTCTGCACAACAAAAGAAATGATCTCTAAACTGAAGAGACCACCCACAGAGTGGGAGAAAATATTTGCCACCTATACATCAGACGAAGGACTGATAACCAAAATATGCAGGGAATTAAAAAACTAAACTCTCACAAAATCAATGAACGAATAAAGAAATGAGCAACTGAACTAAACAGAACTTTCTCAAAAAAAGAAATTCAAATGGCCAAAAAACACATGAAAAAATACTCACCATCTCTGGCCATAAAGGAAATGCAAATCAAAACCACATTAAGATTCTACCTCACCTCTGTTAGAATAGCTATCAGCAAAAACACCACCACCAACAGGTGTTGGTGAGGATGTGGGAAAAAAGGAACCCTCATACACTGCTGGTGGGAATGTAAGCTAGTGCAACCACTCTGCAAAAAAATTTGGAAGCTTCTTAAAATCTAAACATAGATCTACCATATGATCCAGCAATCCCACTCCTGGGGATATACCCAAAGAAATGTGACACGGGTTAGTCTGGAGGTTAGTCTAGAGGCACTTGCACACCCATGTTTATTGCAGCACTATTCACAATAGCCAAGTTATGGAAACAGCCAAGATGCCCCACTACTGACTAATGGATTAAGAAAATGTGGTATTTATACACAATGGAAGTTTACTCAGCCTTGAAGAAGAATGAAATCTTATCATTTGCAAGTAAATGGATGGAACTAGGGAACATTATTCTGAGCAAGGTTAGCCAGGCTCAGAAGACCAAAAATTCTCCCTCATATGTGGACTTTAGATCTAGTGCAAATTACAGCAATGTGATTGGACTTGGGTCACATGACAAGGGGAGAGCATATATGGGAGGTATGGGGATAGGTAAGAAACCCAGAACATGAGAGTGTTTGATGACCCTTCTGCAAAGGAACTAATACAGAAACCTTCAAGTAACAAAAGTCAATATGAGAAGTGGATCAGGAACTAGTGAAAATGTCAGTTAGAGATGACATGGATGTACATGGAAGCAATGCTAGGAATCTCTCTGTATAGCTATCCTTATTTCAACTAGCAAAAACGCTTTTTCTTTTTATTGGTTATGTCTTCTCTTCAACAAAATTATAGATAAGGGCAGAACAGGTTCTGCATGGAAGCACAAGGGTTTGGTTGGGAAGAGGGAGGAGGCAGGGGGTAGTGGGGAGAAAGGGCCCAAACAATGCATGCACATGTGAATAAATGAATTTAAAAAAAGGTGAATATGGTTGATATACTTCCTATACAAGAATGAATACAGAATTTTTAAACTTGCAGAAATCACCATAAGAAGGGACTAAGGTAGAAAGGAGACAAATAGAGGTGATTTTCAATTCCGGTTGTAATACATATATACATGGAAATGTCACAATGAAACACCTTGTAGAGTTATCTTAAACAAACAAAAATGCCAATTTTTCTACAAAAATGGAGAACAGAAGGCAGAATAGGTTCTATCTGGGAGTTGGTACCATTGGGAGGGGTTTGGATGTGGGGAAAGGGTGTTGGACGGTTAACACAATGCACATACTGTGTATGCATGTTGAAACCATTCCAGGAACGAGAGTAGGGGATGCAGGTGAATGTTGGTGAGTTGAATTCAAGTACGACATATTTGAAATATTCTAAGAACTTTTGTAAATGCCACAATGTGCCCCCACCCAGCAATAAAATGAAAGGAGGACAAAACATAAAATAAAATAAAAAAGAAGATGATTAAGGTAGAAAATGGAGGGGATGGATGAATTCATGATACATTTATACACAGGAAAATCATAATAGGACTCTTTGTATAGATGTCTTGAACAAACATAAATGTCTCTGTTTCAAAGGTGAAGGATTGGAAGGTAAAAAAGGTCCTGTCTGGGTTGGTACCACAGTGGTGAAAGGGTGGAGGATGGTGAACATGGTGGTAATATTATGTACTGTTGTGCAAACATGGAACAATGTGATCTGTTGAAACTATTCCAAGAATGGGGGAGTATGGTGGATGAAGAAGAACGGTAGAAGGGGTGAATTTAACTAAGATCTATTGTAATCACATTTATAAATGTCACAATGTACCCCAGTACAACAGTATAAAAAAAATAAAATATAAAAAAAGAAAGCTAATAAAATATGTGCAGCTTTCATATGGTAAATTTCAAAACAGTGGTAAGGAGAAAAATAAGAAATATTTGAGCGATATCTATCATGGTTACAGATTAAAAGTTTCAATTTTGTTAAAATATGGTCAATACCATAGAATTCCTTTGTTCTTTCTGACAATTAATAGATTAGTAGATTTTCTTGAAATAATGATGCTTTTAGGAGGAGGAAGGTGGCAAGTGATGCTTGATTCTTCTGTTTTCCATTTGATAGGATTAAAGTTCATTCTATTCAATATTATGTTTTCAGGTTTTTCAAAACAATATTTGTAAAGAGAATAAGATGCAATTGCATTGTGAAGCTAAGGCCCTAATATTCCAAATATGCCTTTTGAAGCCTTATCATCAAATGAAATTCAGTCTAAGGAAGGAATCTCTATAGACTATCACTCCAGCAGTAAACACTGTTGCAATCAGGGTTCACTCAAGTGCTATGGAAAGTGCCTGCTGCCTAACTTACAGGACTCACTTGTTTAGGGATGAAGGGGAAAAAAATGATGCTTTGGTTTTCTATCCACGAAGAACCCTTGAGGAGCGCACATTGTATTTTTCTCTCTCCTGCCGTGTGCAATGAGTGTGGAAGCTATTTGTCAGACAATAAGTACTTGGAGAATAAATATGTCAATTTCTATTTGTCTAGATTTCTCATTTAAACCTTAAAAGTAGGTCTATGACACTAGTGACATTTTGAAAAACATTCTCCCCAGAGTAGCAGCAGTCTTTCAGAGATGCTTTAGTTTTATGGGAAAATCATAGTGACTGCAAAGTGCACCTAATTGAATTGAATCCAATGTGTTTCTCATCTATTAATCTCAACATTAACATCTCTGTCATGTCACATAGTTCACACCATCGCCTGGTTCTCTAGCAGTCACTTAATCATATTCAGACAAAGCAGATAATTTCCATTTCCTTTATTAATCAGTAAAGATTCTCATATTTGAAAAGCATAATTGTATCATTTTATATTCACTATGTCACTCAGCAACTCAACGTGGTAATATCTCCATTAATGGCAAAGGAACATGGATGAAAAATAAATTGAAATGTTTCAGAAAGTCAAGTTAAATAAGTTATAAGAATAAAGCAGTTTTACTCATTTGACTGATATTTTGCTGATCCACACACAGGGATGTGAGCGGGGATGATGACTTTATAACTGGGGATATCATTTTGTGGACAACATATCTTCGTTAGTTACCCTAGATAAATACACATAATATATACCATATTACATTAATGCCGTGATTTTATCACGTTCTTCCCATACATTCAGTCCCTGAAACTCCCTGAGTGACAGCTGTGTCTGAGAAATCTGGTTGAGATGGTGGCAATCAGTCAGTCAGGATCATTTCAGCATTCGTGTTAAAGCATGAGCCATCTGGCACGGAGCAATTTCAATGAAAAGTAAGGCTCTTATTTCCCATTTTCTGTTTATTTTAGCTAAACCACATTTGTTCTGTTTTGTTTTTTTTTTGACAGTGAAATAGTTATATTTAGTAAGAAAACATTAAGACAGGTTTTTATGAAAAGAGAAAAACAATTGCAAGTGAGGTGAAAAATATTTTCATTAATTTTAATGATTCCTCTGAATGCTTAAAACCTTATATTGTATACTTCTTGTTTATAATTCTCACTTTTGAACTTATTTTATTTGATTAAAGAAAAATCTTGGCCAGATTATCTACCTCTTCTTTTTAATATTCATGTCTTGTTACTTATTTCCCTGACCTTATTTTTTCTTCTGTTTATTAACTGTACATACTGTCCTCATCTACATCTAACATTTTTTCTAATTATATCTTTCCTACTAGACCTTCATACTGAGTTCTCTGATTTGAGGTCATTTTAAAAGAAGCCATGGTAATTTTTTTTTAAATTAGGTTACTCTGTTCTTTTGCTAGAATTATGGCAGGTAGTATTCATGGGAGTATTAGCTAACTACACTCATGTTCGCTGGTCAGGGCACTATCAATCCATATCCCTTCAAATTTTAAAAAGGCATCCATTCCCAAAGACAACCTTTTCTTTCTCTCTTAGGAAACTGTCACAATATGTTGGTCTTGTTAGAACAACAAACATTTTTATCATTTGTCAGAATGTATGACAAGTCTATGTATAAGTGTATAGGATCTGAACAAGTTCCCCAGAGTGAGGCATTGTAGGAGGCCTTTCCCATTCTCTCCTCCAACTTGCTACTTTGTGACTGATTTTTTTCAATTATTCTAATTCTAGTACTTCCATATGTTTAAATGTAAGTAATTTTCAACACCTAGCCTGTGTTTTTTAATCTTGTTTTTTTGTTGAAGTTTCACATTTTGAGCATTCTTACTTTATTCTTTTGTGCATATTATTTTTATTCTACAGTTGCTTTTAAGTCAAGTACAATGTGATAGACACCGTCCTAAATGGTTTATGAACATTAATGTACTACGGTATTGTACATCCTGACCTGGCCTCTCAGCTTTTTGGACTGATTTGGGCGTAATCCCATGTCAGGTACATGCAAAAAGCAAAACAGGTGGATGGCTCGTTCCAAGATGGTGGCTCCTCTCTTGTAGCAAATCACCTCCAGCATGCCTGATGCCAGCTCAATTGCAAAGCAGTAGTACCCATGGGCTTTATTCAATAAGTAAGTCAGAGGTGAGCCATGAGGTCACAGCTGTGAAATCCTGCCCTGTTTCTGATTACTGGACGTTCATCTTGGAGAGGCATTGGGGTTTCCGGATTGACAGTAAAATTTTTCAGCACTAAATTTTTTGGCTTCTAATAGATTCTCTTTTTAACAAATTATCACACCATTGCTCTATTGTTTCTTATTTTGATAGTAAAAATTATCTTTGACTTGTTGCTCATATGTGCTGATAGTATTTAACTATTTCTCTTAGGTAACAAGCAGATTTGTATATGGGAAGCTTGTTTCAGATGGGGCTTATTTTCTCCTGGAAAACTTCAGTTCAGACCTTGGGACTCACTCTGCAGTCTAGTTTACCTTTACCTCTGAAGGGAATCTAGGTGGGTCACAAACACTGCATCCTCTTTCATTTTAATTACTCAGTGTTGGTTGTTTGAATATTGGTCTCTTGGAGCTAAAGTTTAAATTCAGATATCTGTTGACATGTGAAGTAGGTACTACTACTTTACAATTTTCTCTGGGTGGCATGACATTGACAATGAATAACTTCCTGCTGATTTCTCCAGGCCAATGGAAAGCATTTTTTTCCAATCCCAGATTTATGGGTGGATCAGCCTTTAGTGTCGAACAGATTTCTGGTTGTCACGTGAAGTTAGAATGAGATAAGAAAGTACTTCTTGTCTTACATAGGCCTGAGCTTGACTTTTAAAACCCTTTTCTTCTTTCCCTTCTGTATTTTTCTATGGACATTATAAATGAAATCCCATTCCAAGCATATCTGATCCTCAGATCACTGAAGGAAGCCTACGGAAGGCTGCTAGTCTTTTGGACCTGGAAATTTCCTCCTGTTGCTTACAAGTTCATAAGTGTATTTAATACTTTTGCCACACTTTATGCATCCTTTCTTCATGTTAGCTAGTTCTAACAGTCCTTCATGACCTGAATTATTATAATTCACACACTACGGGACCCATGTCCCACTTTTGAATCCAATTTCATTCTGTATTGTCAGCAGTATACTGTTTTAAAGCAACAGCAGAAGAAATAAGAAAAGCATTTGCAGTAGAGGAATTATAAAAAGATATAATTGTTAAATTTTAGCACACTTGATGGAACTCAATATTGAGAAAAGGTTCTTCATTCTCACAAAATGTTTTGGATACAGAACTGATGATTTTAATTTTTGAATGTCAAATTTATTATTCTATTTTTGGTTGGCTCCACTTTGTAAAAAAAAATCTTGTGCATATTCTTAAGGAAATTTCCATTAATTTGTCTTCCTTTCCTTTAGCAATAATCTAAAATTTTGTTGTGTAGTAATTCAAGGTAAACAATATAAAGACAAAGAACTACAAACTTCTTTTATTATTCTAGAATCTGATCGTTATATAAAATTAACCATTTTGAAGCATACCTTGCAGTGTGAATGACACCCAAATATTTTCTGTGTAAGGTTTTTATAAGGATTGAGTGAACTCATGCAGATGAAAATAGTGTACATGAAACTTCAGAATTTCCTTCCTCATTTTTTTTGTCTTTTCCAACTACTGCAGGCCTCAAATTTGCATGATATTAGCACATATTGAGAAATTGCTATTAGTACAACATGATGATTCCTCCTGCCAATTTATCACAATATATTATAACTGGATATTAGGTTTGTACTACGTTTGCATTTTGTAATGGAAGGCATTGATTCCAAACTGGCATTAACTTCAACAAAAAAACTTACAAAGTATTTATTTAAATGCATCCCTAATAGATAAATGGAATGCTAGTGATGCCTATATTGTATTGACTTTTTCTATGAAGAAAAAGGAAATTTTGGCTATGTTCTCAAAATTTTGGTCTTTTAGTGTCAAAAAGTATGTGCAAAACGGAAGTTCTAGAGGATAGGATGAACAAAATTGGTGTCCAAGTCAGGCAACTTTAAACTGCAAATTAAAGCAGCTAGGATGCTTATTTTTTTGTTCTTCCCATATTTTTGTCCTGTATTCTCTTTCTGCTCCTTTATTTTATTTTTGTTTATATTTTTAGCTAGACTTGAAGTAGATGTGTTCAAATCCCCCGACAGCTAATTTCAAGGATTTAAACAGTGCATTTGAACATAGATTATTCTAATAATGAACAAAAGGAATGAATCACTATTTGTTATTTTCTATCCATATGAGATGAATAATTAGGATCCATTTTCTTCACACTATTCTCTAGCACCTCTATTTCACAAATTGTATTTATGACAGTAAAAAAAATATTTTGATCCATAATGCAATGATCAAATGATTCATTTCTTTCATTGTTTTTACAATAAATGCTGTATTTTATCTACCTCATCTGTGCACAGTAACTATTTGTATTGGTAGTTACTTGAACTTCTGACTGTAATATTTTTAAAAACCTGTTTCACTGTTTATTATGTTCCTTTATTTTTAATATTTATTTCCCTGTTTTATTATGTTACACTATTTTCCTTGGAATTAATTCATTTTTTCTGATTGCATTTCCAAAAATGATATATTATGCCACAATCTTAACCTCTTTGATTTCAACCATCCTGTTTACTACAATTTTTTATTATAATTATTTTCATTTAATTATTCATAGGCTGCTGATGTGCTGAATCCCATAATTGAAGGTTATTTCTTTTTTCTCACCCAAGAATATCTAATTAAGAGTGTGCATTGATTCTGAGATCAAATATTTCCAATTTTTCTACCAGCAGTGTTTTTTAGGGAAACTTTAGATTTTTCCCATCTTTATATGAAATCTGATCTTAAAAACAGCCCAAATATTTGTGAAATTTATACTACATACTGAATTAAAATCATTTGAATTTGAGGAAAAAGAATGTGTGAATATTAATTGTCAGAAGTTCAAGTAACTATAAATATAAGCAGTTCTTGTGTGCAGAAGGGGTGATGAAAGTACAACATTCATTGTAAAAACAAAGCTATATCAGAATCTTGCTTAAAAAACAAAACTGCACTTAGTAATAAATGCAACTCTAATATATTAACTACCCCTTTAAAATAAAAACAGAAGTTTGACATTCATGTATTTGATTTGGGTATCATTTGTAACCTATTAAGCATGAAAAATAACACAGAATGTGAAAAACAAAGACTTTGAATAATAGCACACCTGCTACAAATGTAGCTCAGGAACACCTTATAGGACACAAATTGAAAGTCATCCATAAAAGATAACATCTAACTTAACTAATTATGACATTATAGAATAATTTTCAAATGTCAAACCAAACTGTTTCTAAACATTTATCATCATGAACTCCATCCAGCTATGTAACTAAATCTTGTGAATATGTGCACAGTATCATGATTTCAAAAAGCTATAAAACCCACTATCCATATGTAACTGTATGAATCCAAGTACACAGTTTCACCTATAAATGGTCAATGCAAATCACAAAATAACTTATTCCAAGCATATTTACTGATTTCCTTCAATAATCTAGAATCTCTGATTATTTATGAAATGATATCCATGGGATGCTCAATCTGAAGGTGCTTATTAAAAGTGAACCATCACAGCCATATAGTGGGGTTAAGTATCATAAGAAAAGGAACAGGACAGATAATGCAGGAGCCACTTTTGTAATAATGATAATGTATATTTCTTTTTTTTAAGATTGAAAAATAGAAACACAAAGAAAATACCATATTTCATGCTGCCATCCTGCAGTGCCAGGACAGAAATGAAGACATCTGGTTCTATAGCTCAAGGACCCAAACACCACATCACTGTTTCCTGAAAAGCTCCAATGCTGTCTGTGAACATCAATGATGAGATCCTATGACTCACCTTGTGCATTCAGGTACTTCCTTGCAATGGTCTGGAATTTCACAGGAACAGGGGAGAGTTAACAAAAGTAATGATCTTCCTCATTTTTTAGTATGTGAAAGTATTAAGTATGGTGTATGCTGAAGAGTATGAGTCACATGGCTTGAGACAGTGAAAACAGAACAGCTGAAAATAGATCAGAAACGTAGGATAAAATATAACCGAAAGTAGGAATAGAACTAAGATAGAACAATTCACTTAGTGATGATTTCATTTTTTTTTAAAGTGGGATATTTAGCAAGGCTGCTATTTTTGCTCTAGTGTTTCATGTATACTTACAACTTTTTAAGTTATTAGACCTAGTCTTTCATTTAACCTTTTACTGTGTGACGTCTCAAATATTAATGGTGTCTGTTCTCCCACTCATTGACTATTTCAGTCAATGAGCTAGTCTAGGTTTCCTTCTCTTACATTCCTCACGTGAATGATGATTTTTTTTTACACCTATAGGATTTGCACATCAGTCGCCTACCTCTGACCGCACATGTATATTTTTGCTTTATTCTGGTCATACACCATAGTCCAAGTTCTTTAGTGAATTTTTTCTTTTCGTTGTTTGGTTGGCTTGTGTGTTGTCTTAATTTACAGGCTAAACTTTCCACCTTTACACAACCCAGCTGCTCCAGAAGCTTTGCATTCCAAAGAACTGTCCCTTTACTCTGCACTTCCACCACCCCTTCTCTGTAGAACCTGCACTTACTTTAGTTCATTCAGACTTAGAAATTACTTGCTCTTTCTAGTGTTGATTTGAGATAACTTTCACATGGGCTGCCAGCTTTGGCTTTCTTCTTAGTCTCAGGGTGGAGTGGCTAAGCTTAATAAACTCTTTGTTGGAATTTGGTGGGCTTTTGATTGTCTGTTTTAAGCTACAGAAAGGAATTATTTTGAAGTTTGATATTTTCTGACTTTACATCTTGATGAGATAAGAGTTTTATACAGTTTTAAATTTCATTGTTCCTTCTTGCTGTTCTGTATTGTCTCTGGAGGAAATATAGATTGAAGGTTGTGTACTTGGTACTCCCTTTGACAACAACAACCAGAAGTGTATTTTCATCAACATAATAACCATAGTTATTTTTAAGTCCCGTCTCCCTGTTCCTATTTAGATCTTCCATATATATTTGCTTCTACCTCTTTATATTTATTTTTTCTTAGGTTTTGGCTGCATTATTCCTTCATTTTAGAACCCTAGAAATTTGTTTTTTGTAGTGACAATAGCTTTCTCTTTCAGGCACATAGAGTAGGTAATAGATAACTTAATTCTTTCACAGACTGATAGGGGATGGAGTCGGTGTGTTTTAATGACACTGTGGTTATCTTTGTCTCACCCTGGTGTAATCATATGACTCTTTAGAGAGCTCAAATAAAACTCTGAAATGCACAGGTCTCTTTACCATTGGGGGTTACCAGAAATATGCTCTGATTTCCACTCTGGTTTTGATCTTTAGCCTCTGAGATTTTTTTACCTTTACTAAAGGTAGATCAGACTGAGTGTTTGGTGTTTTCATCAAACCTCTGTTGTTTCATGAGTACCCAAGATATCAGAGGTCTCTATAGGAAACAAGTCTAGGTTTTAAGCATCCACCAGGGGCCAGAGGACACACCCTAAAGGGAAAAAAATCTGATGACCCTTGTTGCTGCCAACCCACCATGAAAAACTTTGACATTTATTCATGGACCCTTCCTCCTAGTTTAATTCTTGAGCTTTGGAGCCAGTAGGTTTCTGAATTGGGTTAATGTACTTCAGATATAAAAAACCTTATGTACAAACACTCAACTCTCTGGCTTTGGCCAAAAACCCTAATGATTTTTGTGCAATAAAATTTTTGAAAAATTAATGATTTTTGTGCAACCTGTGCTCTGGTCAAGTGTGGATTCTGTGGCTCTAGTATGGACTAGAGTTAGCAAATGACCTCATCATAGCTATCAGCTTTACAAAGCCTTTACTATATGGCTTTAAATTTCTTCTCTCTTTTTGCAAGCTGTTTTATTTTATTCAGAAGCGAATAAACCATTTATGTGTTTTTAAGTCATGATTTAAAGTTTTGACTACCAAAAGACAACCTATAAAATTCCTAATATTAAATCTAACAAAAGTTTTATAAAACCTGTAAATGAAAAATAATAAAATTTACTCAAAAACCTTAAAAATAAGTAAACACATAGAGCAGCAATTCCCTCTTCTTGGATAGGAAACTCAATAGCAAAAAGACATTAATTCTCAAATTCAAATTCATAAATATATTGAGTGACATTTTAATCAAAACCAAGAAGAATGCTTTGACGATTACAATTTGATATTATTAAATAAAAATTATGGGAGGCCAATGATGAAGACTGAGTTTCTGTACTGTGCCCCAACAGATAAATCAAAATGGAATGACTTGGATGATGTTCCACAGCAACCAGCGGAATCAAAGTGTTTTTGTTTGTTTGTTTTTATCTGCTATTCTAAGAATTCAGGAAAGAGAGAAGATAACTAAGTCCCCAAACAAGCCAGTTGTAGACAGCGTTATAAGGGAGTCTCCTTTGTCTTAACCTGCATAAAGACAATAGCCTAAGATAACATGATGTTAACCGACTCACTTCTTTGTATTATGTTAACTTTGCCCTGATAAAGTCACCATATAAAATCTTAATCTGTCATGCTCATTGGAACCATTTAATCAGAGCCAATTAAATTGAACTTAATTTTATTATAATTAGCTTTAAAAGTTATAAAACTTAAAAGAGCAAAAAATAGCACTTTCCTAAAGAAGAGGTTTAGGAAAATGTTAAGATTCATAGTATTATAACAATTAGAAAGGAGTGCTATTAACTGATATTGGTATTGAAAAATTGACCAGCAGAAGAGAAAGGAGAAAGAATAGAAGGTCCACCATAAAACCTGCCCCTTCCGTAGATGGAGAATGTAGAAATGAGATGGAAGAAAATGAGAAGGAAGCAACAACAGAAAGGAGCCAGAGAACAGGCATAGCACCACATCTAGGTACAGTTTGCCAAACGTCCTGCTCAACCACTATCTTGGGGTAACAGCAGATCATGGTTAAGGTTACTTCTTGGTATAGTGGCCAACAGCTCCCAGAAAGGACTTTCCCCACTCTAAGGGTCAGCCAAAAGCCTCATTTACATCTCATTATATTGCAGTTTCATTCTTGCACATCTCTTTAAATTACCACGTTGGCTCTGTGAAACTACTTTCCATCCCCGGGTTCTTGGAAAAGCCTTCCCACCTCTTGGAAAATTTCAGTTATGTGCATGCCCTTAGCATAACGATTAAATCTGGTTCACAAAGTGCCTAAAACTCACAAACACACTTAGCTGCTTGTTTGAGGAGCCTGCCTTCTTCCTATCCACAGGCTGTACTTCTGCTTTTGCATTAGCACTTGACCTTCTTGAGTCCCCTATGGCATGTGCTTCCACTTTTTGCTTCAATAAATCTTGTTCTGCTAAAACTCCTTGATGTGTATGTCCCTGAGTTCTTTCTTTAGCAAGACCAAGAGCCTGCCATTTATCTCTGGTGAGAGAGGACAGGGAGAAAAGCAGTAACCTATAAATGAAGTAGGCTACATATGTATCATTACCTCAGACAATACATAAAAATTACCTCCACGTGAACTAATGTGTTCTTTTTAACAAGATGATACTTAGCAAAGAAACACGAACAGTAAAATAAACCAAACAAAAGTGGCCTAAGACTGGAGACATTTATAAAACTTTATTGAAACAGATTATAGAAAATCTATATATAAAATGTCAGCCTTCATAGAAACAATTTTTATCGAAGTATAAATGTAAAATTTCTCAAAATTAATGTATAAATTATGTGAAATTATTTAGTAAAAAGTCTTTTTCACACAGATTTTTTAAAATTTTATTTTAAACTTCACCTGGACTGGCAAATCAACAAAAATCAAGGAATTGCTGAATGTGATTGGAGAATATACACTGTGTTGCAACTGTATTTGTAGTATGCAATTCATTAGTGTAAGGAAACATAGGCCCCAAAATGACCACGTGGAGAGAAGTGATCTGGCCAAGGGATGCTTTATTGCTGGGTGGGAGAGGGAGAGAGCAGAGAGCCAAGAGAAAGAGGGAGAAGGGGCAGGGGCTTAAATACCTCTCAGTGAGACTCAGCATGATCTGATTGGTTAGGATCTTATGGTTCATGCTGATTGGAGGTTGGGGCAGAAGGAGGATTCAAGCTAGACTTGAGGCAGGACTGTGACCCTGGAAAACAGGAGCTTAAGGGTGCAGTAAGAACCGAAACCTATCAGCGCCATTATTGCCAACAATTAGCCTTCTTGTGAAACACATGCTTATTTTTACTTTTATTGTGACAAATGTCACATAATAAATAACAATAAAATTAATGTATGAAAAATTCAAAAACAAGTAGAAGTTTATTTCATAAATAACATTTGCTTCTACAAAAAGTGCTCTTATACAATGAAGTCATCCAATTTGTTGGTATAGAGTTGTGAATAATACTCTCATAAACTTTTATATTTCTATAGACATTGTAGTGGCATGACTTTTCTGGTTTTAGTAATTCAGTGTTGTTTCTCTTTTTCTTAGCACATGTAGTTGAAAGTTTGTAAATTTTATTGAGCTTTTTTAAAAAAGCATTTTTTGGTTTCATTGATAATTTCTATTATTTTCACTCTATTCTGTTTCATTTATCTCTTACAATCACATTATTTCCCTCCTTTTCTAACTTTGTGTTAAGTTTGTTGTTTTTCTAATTACTTAAATGGTAAAGCTAATATGTTTATTTCAGATTTTTTTTTGGAGGGGCTGGGGTTTGAACTCAGAGCTTCATGCTTACAAAGCCGGCACTCTACCACTTGAGCCACACCTCCAGTTCAGGATCTTTCTTTTATAGAAATAATTTCCTGCTTTAGCACTGCTTTCAATGAGTCAAATGTTTAGGTATGTTGTGTTTTATTATCATGATTTCCTTTATGATTTTTTCTTTATTCCAATAGTTGTTCAAGACTGCATTATGTGATTTTTACAAATTTGTGAATTTTACATGTTCAATTGTTACTAATTTCTAAATTCATCCCACTGTGGTTAGAAAAGACATGTTGATGTCAAGTTTTTAAATCTATTGCAATTTACTTATTGATATAACTTATTAAATCTATTGAAATTTATGGTAAATCTCTTCTGAATAAAAATTCCTCCTGTGTACTCGAGAAGATTGTTTACATTGTTGTTGGACAGGGTGAATGTTGATGCAAAAATCATAAACAAAATAATAGAAAACTGAATTCAGTTAAATATTAAAAGTGTTACATGTCACAGCCAAGTAGGATTTATTTCTGGAACGCAATGCTGGATTACACAAATGAAACTCTGGAATATATTTCTGGATTATTCAACATGCAAAAATATTGATCCATGTAGTATATATTTGGAATGAAAGTTAAAAAATAATCATCTCAATTGATGCATCAAAAGCATTTGACAAAAGATCAACAGTGCTTCATGGTGAAAGCTCCCAATGCAGTAGCAACAGAATGAAAATACTTTTGCAAAGTACAGCCAGATATGAACAACCCACAATAAACATCACACTCAGTGGTGGAAGACTGAGAGCTTTCCCTTTAACATGAGCTATGATCAATGCACATGGAAGGCATGCGTGGAGATATCACACCAAACATATCTCATACGTACAATGAAGATGTGTTAATTTAAAACTGAAATAAGCAAGGGTGATCATTTTCAATATTTCTGTTCACCCTAGTAGCTGAAATTTTATCCAAAAGAATTATGCATAAAAGAAAGAAAAGCCATCCAACTGAGAAATAAAGAAGTAGAAGTATCTGAGTTCACAAGTAATATTGATATGAGTAAACAAACTGGTAAGTAATTTGTATAAGAACCTATATATTATACACATTCACACAACTATAACAACTAAAATTTAATTCAGCAAAGTGGCAGGATAAAAAGTTAACATACAAAAGTCAGTTATATTTCTATACAGTAGCAATAAACAATGAGAAGAGGAAATTACAAGAACATTTGCACTTAGAATAGCATGAAAATAAATTATTTATAAATTTACTTAAACAAGGAGTCGAAAGCACTATCAATGAAAACTATCCAATAGTGATAAAAGAAATTAAATAAGGAATAAATGGAAATATATCCCATCTTGGTAGATTAGAAGACTTAAGTTTCTTAATGTATCAATTCTACCCACAGTAATTGATAGATTTAATTCAACTCTCATAAGACATCTCAAAGGACCCCACATAGTCAAATTAATCCTGAAAAAGAAGACCAAAAGTAGAGGACTTACACTTTATTTCAAAACTTACTCCAAGACAAGAATCATCAAAATAGATCAGTAGAATAGAATGGAGAGTTCAGGAATGAACTCTCATCTATACAGTCAGATTTTTGACTGCTGTGCTAAGGTCAATCATCGGAAAAACATATTTTCAAAAAATAGAACTGCAAAAATAGGCATGCACTACATGTAAAAGAATGAAGTTGGACCCTTATCTAGTATATGTGCAAAAATTGAAGTGATTCAAATCTAAAATGTAAGAACAAAAGTGTAAAACTCTGAGAAGGTAACAGGACAAAGCTTCACAAGATTGGATTGGTGATGATTTCTTGTCTACAAGATGAAAGGTACATGCAAAAGAAGAAAAGTAAACAAATTGGAATTCATAAAAAGTTTTTTTCTCATGTTGGAGGACAAAAGCGCAAAAAGACAAACCAAAGAATGACAGAAAATATTTGTAAGTTTTCTATCTAATCAAGGAAATTACTATATCTATGTGTATATTCAATCTTATAAGATGAAAAAGATACGGAGTCAAATGATAGTGACATTTACACATTTTAAATGTATTCAATACTGCTGGACCACATACACCCAAATAATGGTTATTTCTCTCTCTTTATAGATGACATGATGGTGGGTAGATGATAGATAGATAGATATAGATATTCCCACTACTAAAAACAAAAATAAGCTAAGGATTTGAATAGACATTTCTCAAAAGAAAATTATACAAATGAAAAGTATGTGAAAAAGGCTCACATTCACTAATTATCAGGGAATTGCAAATCAAAACTACAATGGGATACTGTCACACTCTCATTAGGATTATGGAAAGAAAGAAGAAAACCAATAAAGCAGGAGAGAGCATGAGAAAAAGAGAAAAGAGAAAGAGAGAAGGGAGGGAGACAGGGAGGTAGGAAAGAAAAGGCACAGGGAAGGAAAGGACAAGAGGAAAGGGAAAACAAAGAGAAGAAACTAACGTGTGGGTGAATATAAAGCAACGCAAAATGGCACAGTCACTGTAGATGACAGGCTGATGGTTCCTCAGAAAAATTAAAATACAGTTACCATATAGTGTATGAATTCTGCTTCTGGGCAGATACCTAGCATAATTAAAAACAAGTTCTAGAGAAGATATTGTACATTCATATTAATAGCAGCAGTATTTCCAAAAATTAAAAATGTGAAAGCAATCCAGGTGAATATTAACAGATGAATGAAAAAACAAATTGTGGTATATAAATACCATTCATCCTTAAAAAAGAAGAAAATTCTGACATGACAAACAACATGGATCAACCTTGAGGACACTCGTCTAAAATACATAATCCAGTCACAAAAAGACAAAGGTTGCATGATTTCCTGAAGTATTTCAAGTAATCACAATCATAGGAACAGAAAGTAGAAAGGTGGTTCCAGATGCTGGGGCCAGGAGAGGATGAGAAATTATTGTTTAATGAATGTAGTGTTTCAATCTTACAAAAAGAAAAGAGATATGGAGTAATATGGTAGAGACAGTTACAAAACATCACTAATGTATTGAATACTGCTGAACTGTTCACTTAAAAATGGTCTCGATGGCCAGGCATGGTGGTGCACACCTGTAACACTGTCACCCAAAACCCTGAGGCTGGATGATCTCAAGTTCTACATAGTGAGAACCTGTGTCTACAAACAAACGAGAGAAAAAGTGGTCAAGATGGTAAATTTTATGTTATGTGTATTTTATCACCATAAAAATAATTGAGAAAGAAGAGCTGTCACGAATCAGTGAGAGGATTATCATGCAATTAAAAATTTGATAACATTTAAAATCAATGGCTGAGAACATAAGGAGCTCTAATATCTCTTAAACCTTCGTGACCACTGTTGTCACACACACATTGTAAATATGATTAACTGCTTTTCTTTGATTGACAAGACTTACATAATTAGTTCTTCTGCAGACTGTGTTGGTGAGAATATAGGAAAATAACACACATTAGTGATAGTTGTGCAACTGGTATCCTGTCACTTATGGTGGAACATAGCAATTGACATTTTCTTTTACCAGCAATTATATACCTAGTGATTTATCTTAAAACTATATCAACACAAGTTAATGATGAGAAATGTTTTGATTATATTCTATCTTACATTTTTGGTCATGTACAAAATTTGCAAAAAAAGCCAAATGTCCATCAATAAAGGACTACATATGTGAAACTTGAAATGCCCATATAATGAGCAATCTCCATTCACCAATTTGTTAGAAGCCTCTCTATATAAACCAATAGGTGAAAATGCAAAGTGCGCTAGAGTGAATACATGGCACTAAGTTACACACCTGTTGAGCATGTATATAGTATCTAAACAGCAAGTAAGCCAGCATGGTGGTACAAGCCTGTAATCCCAGCATACAGGAGGCTGAGGCAGGACAATAGCCAGTTAGAGGCTAGTCTGAGTTATACAGTAAGACTCTACCTCTAAAAACAAAGCATGGTCAGTTAGTTACCTCTAAGCTGTAAACTAGGCAAAAGTGAGTGATATGGGGAAGAAAAAAGAAAAACTTACTTTTCTATACTTACTCAATTTTATTTTTGAGAGTTTATAAAAATCAAATGGATTATACACTTACATTTTCATAAATTAGTGCACATTTAGTTATTTTTATCATATATTTTATTTAAGAGTAATTTTTAAATTTGGGTTTTCTTCGTATTGCATTATGTTTTGTTGTCTTCCTTGTGTTTAAAATTCTCCCAGGTTTTATTGTTGTAGGACAGCTCAGACAGAGAGACCAGGCACCAAAGCTTTCGGAAAGCAAGCAGGCTGACAGTGACTCAGACTCGAGTCCAAAGGCTGAACCTCGAGAACAAAGGGGGCTTTCCATATATACCATTTAGAGCAGGTTACAGAAATGGGGTACAGCTTGTCCCATACATGGTCATATACTATTTCATTGGCTATTTTAAACTCTGGGGCAAGGTGACCCTCCTCTGGTCTCATCCCAGGTGCTATGTGACATTCCTCAAATCCAGTTTGTTTGTTTCACTGTTACACTAATTCTCTCTCATTATCTCATCTCCCTCATTGTCTCTCATTATCTCCCTTTCTCCTCTCTGCCTTCCTGTCACATTATTACCAAGATTATATCACTCTGGGTTTTTATAATTTTATATACATTTGTTGTCCTTTGAAAGTAATCTGCGCTTTAAAATCTCTTGACTTTTTGCTTTAAATTACATATTGACAATTTCTTCATTAATATTTCATAATTACTATTTCCCTTGTTCATAAATATTTAAGTTGAATGCCTTATTTGTTTCCACTCTCTGGTGCATACTTTGGCTATATTTTAATATCATCTCTAGGAATACTCTAATTAGTATATTGAAACTGTTCCAGGAGTTTAACTTTTTAAAAAAGATTTTCCATATGTAAAGAATTTACTATTGTCATTCAGATGTTCCCGATAATGCAATCATTTCAGTCTTTGGGTTCCTTGGTTCCAGAATGCAGCAAGAGGAACCTGAAAGTTGAATCACTGTTTGGGTGTCACTCATAAGCAAGAGCATCTGTCCCTGCACACTCACTCCAGAAATAATCCACTCGCCAACACTTGGCCTCCTTCTAGCTCTCCATTACTTTTCTCCATCCCTAAACTAAAAATTCCTTAGACATAAGTTACATTGATATCTCACAGGTTATGGACTTCAAAAAAAAGTTTAACTTTCTAAAAAGTCATTATTCTAAATCCAATAATAGTAAAGATAACTAGAACTGAAAAATTCTTATTAAAATCCTTATAGGATTATGATACATGTAAATCAGTCATTGGTTTTTAAAAGAGAATACAAATGTAAAAATTGAAAATAACATTCAAAAATTCCTGCATTTTCAAATATTCAGTGAATTCATCTATACCATTCATTGGTATTTAACTTTTCTTCTATTTTAATCGACTCATTTGTTTATGCTTCTAATTCTTTACATGTTAATTCATTAACATCAAAATTGTAAAGACAAATACAAATTAAAAATAAAGGGCTTAATTTTCTCTGTTGAAAATCGTGGTAGAAACTTCTTAACCTGTCTTTTCTTAGAACATTTACTTGCAAAACTTGTTAATTGAAAGTTCTTTATCTAGCTCTTTGAAATGTATGTATGCCTTTTAAAAAGTTAAATAAGGCTTCTGTCAGCTTTAACATCTAGGGATATCTTTCTCAAGTACCTCAAAGCTATTTCTTTAAAAAACAATCATGAAGAATGACAGAGCCCAGCTCTCCTGCATGAATGGGAGTCTGACTTCCTCTGGCATTCTCTTCTAGCAGGAAAACTGCTTCCTATGCCAAAGATGGGAGAGACTTATTGTGCATTTGGATAAAGCCAATTAGCCAATACAGAGATCACAAACAGTCAGGTAGTTAAGATCAACCTTAAGTCAAAAATTAATGAACTTTTTTGTGTCTTCCCCTCAAAAAAAGTCTTGACGTTCCTAATACCCTGTACCTATCAATGAAACTTAGTTTGTAACAGGACCTTTGCAGATAATAATTGTAGTCATACTGCAATAGGGTGTGCCCGGCATTCAAAGACTGGTGCTTTTTGAGAACAGCACATGTAATAGATACAAGAAAAAGGCCAGCAGCAACAGGAGCAGTGACTGCTATTGTTCCCACAACCAGTGAAGGCCAGGGCTGCTAGCATACCTGAAAGCCAGGAGAGAGGCAAGGAAAAGATGTGCTGGAAAGGACAGACATTGATTTCAGCCTATGGTCTTCAGAACTACAGAAGAACATGTATTTATTGTTTTCAGTTACCCACTTTGTGGAATTTGTTATGGTATCCCTTGGAAACTAATACAATGATGATTAGAAATGTAAAATAAACCTGTTGTAACTTAACAGTGTTTGTATTTTAATATACAGATGGCAAAAAAATGTTTCTGAGATAAAGTTTTACAAGCAGACTTAGATGTCCTTTATGTTCATCTATAACACAATGTAATACAAATAAAAATTTCTAATTTTAATCTTTTTTTTTGAGAAAAGGCTACCTATGTAGCTCAGACTGGCCTCCAAGTTGTAGTCCTCCTGTCTCAGCCTCCCAAATGCTGAGATTACTGACTTGAACCATCATGCCAAACTCAAATGAAATTTTCCTATTTTTTAAGTGTAACTACAAGGAGAAAACATCTCTCAGAACAGATCATTAAAGTTATAGATAATGTGTAAAGGACCAAAATAATATACATTTATTAAGATGGAAAACCAGTTTAATCTTCACTTAAATCTCAGATTCAAATAATTGGTAATCAACAAATAAGAATAATGTACATGTCACACTCTATCTTTATGAGATAGAAATCATATAAATTTACTTATAAATCATAAGATTTGCAAGCCCATTGAGACAAAAGGGTTATTCTGGCTTCTCTGTGAAGAATGGACTATAAGGCAACAATGCTGGCAGAAGAGACCTGTCACTATACCAGTTGGTAGCAGAATAGAGGTCTCAGTGAGAAGTAGATCTTCTGCTCTTATTTGAAACCAATGGAATTGATTCAGCAGTCAATGAAATGAGATATGGGATGTCAAATAAAATGGAGATTGAAGGAAAAAACCGAGGATTAAGGACCTGAAATCCTAAAACAAACAAATAGAAATATTGTACTCTCCTCTAGGATGCAGGAGCTCTGGGGGATGGATTTGGTGAGGGAGAAGCATGCTTTTTGTTTTTCAATGAGCTCAATATGAGCCACATTCCAGCCATCCCATGAGAGATGCCATGTACACAGTTGAGTCTGTGAATCCAGGAAACTCTACAGGTGTCAATTCAGAAATCATTAACATATATGTAATGATTAAAGGCAAGAAGCTGAGTGGGTTTCCCAAGGGAATGAGGTAGACAAGCAAGGAGGTGAGGAGACACTTGTAAACGGCCTTCAGAAGGATACTCAGTGCCACTGGGTAAAAGCTAGAGCTTGGTTTCCTCAAAAACAAAACCAAAAAGTTTCTCTGTGGAGGAGAAACTGATCAACTTGGCCAAATATAGTTGACAGATGAGACAAGAATGAGAATTTAAAAAAAAAACTGAATTTATCAATTATGTCTTTGGCAAAAGGTGTTTTGGTGGATAAAATACATGAAAGGACCAACTTTAAGATAATTCAGGAAAGAAAGTGTACAGAGGTTGGAGACAGAAAATATAAGCAATATTTTATAGAACTTTACAAGTAGGGGAAGAATGAGGTGAGGGATTACCAAAATATATGGGGTAAGAACACATTTGTTTTTGTGTTGAAGAATTTCAGCAAGTCCGTATGTTGAGAATTGGCAGGAGCTAATAATGCATGAGAAGGAGAGGAGTGTTACTAGAATGCTACCCATAAATACATTCAGAGCATGGGATCCAGTGCACAAGTGGACAGTTTCCTTGGGGGGGTGGCACAGAAGGACAGAAGTTTTGAGCAGAGACAAAGATCAGTGAGGATCTGTGGCCAGGGAGGTAGATTCCACCCCAATCACTCCAGGTTTCTCAGAGAAATAATGTCATTAGCTGAATAGGTAACGGGGAAATTCTGAAAAGAAAGGGATGTATGTAATAGGATAAGGTGAAATTAGAAAACAGATTTCCAGAAAACAAAGCATATAAAATCTTCAGTGTTGCTGTGAATTAATTTAACTAAAAAAAATACACAGAGAATAAGACAGAGCCCTAAGAATACATTCTTCCAGCGACAGAAAGACTTCTGATTATATATGTGTGAATATATATGATAGTATATGATTGTACATGTATTGAATTATAATATCCTGTATAATCTGTTTACTTCACTCTTACATGCCATGAGACCATCTGCTCAGCTTGTCAGGAAACCTACCTTATACATTATCAAAGCTAGCTTCTTTTGAAGCCGTCTTATCTCATACATACTTCTCTACCACATAAAAATGGAGCATTTATTTACTAGATTTTTTTCAACTTTACTATGATATTAAATTCTTCAATGAGCACTTCTCTAGTATATCTTTAAATATCTATGCTATGAATTAGATAAAACTTAAGAGGTGAAGGTGTTACATTAGATACTTGAATATGTGAATGTAGCTAGAAGGATGTGGGATGTCTACATGTATCCAAAAAATAACAAAATGATGCACACGTGCAGGAATTTCAGATGCTCAGGGTTCTTGAGCCTGCTCTGAGAATGAAAGCACAGACAGACTCTAACAGCAGAGGTCAGAAGATTTTATGTATAGAAAATTTAGTTAGAGAAAAAAGAAGAGAAAGACTGCATATTGGAGAATGCAGGGGACTGGAAACCGGTGATCCCGTGAGTCAGGGTGGGGAGTGGGTTTTATAGCATTTTTTTGCATTGCCTTGGGGCAGAGATGTCTCTCAGGTGCAGATGGAAGTTTCCTAAGGAGGAGAAGTGTCTCCTTGACCACTTATTGCCTTTTGGGAACTCCCGCAGTCCGTCTTTCAGTCCTTCAAAAACATGGTCTAACACTCTGCACAAGCGTCACAGTCTCTCAATTTATGAAGGTAATTTTTGCTATCTTAAGGCAGTCTTGAGTTCTGCACACACCAGTACATGTGAACCCAGGAATTGTAACCACTTCATAAACTCACTATCCCCTTCCTCATCTTAACTTTCTTTTCAGATATCACATAGCTTCTTTTGATTTATAGGAACAACCCTGATCACCTTGGTTTCTGACTATTCTTTCAGTTACTAATCCAATGCAAGTTTTTACTAGTTTTATTCATAATTGTATCTTGATCACTGAAAACAATTCCAGAACAATGAATAAAATATGCAGGCAGTTTTATTTAAGTATAAGACCTAAAAATACAGAATTTGTTTCTGCTTTATTACTTGATTGTTGAAATGAACACCTCATTAAACTTTCTTGAGTATTAGTCAGCCTCTTTCAATACACTGCTCTCCAATATATATAGAATATTATTTTTAGCTTAATTTGAGTAACAGCATATATTCACAAATAAGAAATAATTAACTTTTCAACAGTGATTACAGACCATTTTAATTTGTGTATAGTAATTTAGCAACTATACTCTATTAATCAACACAAGAGAAAGAATCAAAATTCTCAAAATTATATACAATTAAAAAACTAAAGTTGAAATCGTTCTCAGAGCCACAGCAGGGTTTATAAAAATTAGGTTCTATGTAGTTGCCATTCAGTAAACTAAAATAGTGAAAAATTGTATTATAACCCTAACCTTTGTGTTTGGAGCATTCAACATGTCCCATATATATGTTTTTTTTTTGGTACAAGAATTAGAAATTTAAACAAATAAAGTGCATGGCAGATGAAGCAGCCAGTGATAAAGGTAAGTCCATGCTTTTGGAACTTCACTGAAGTGACCAAAATTCACAGAAATACAAATTGATCCATCTAGCTACATAGTATAAAGCTACTAGTCTTTCTAGTGAAGATATTCACCTGTTAATGTGATAGATATATGGCAAAAGTACCAAAATTATACTTAAATATATGGAAATGATGAGATTGCAAGTCTTTATAGTCACGTATCTAAACACCAAAACACAAAAGAGTATATACACATGAGTATATTTTGATACTCTTGTCTGGATAATGTGCAGAAAGGAAACTTGAAATCATGCTGATATCCTTGAATATTTTATGTAAGACACACTTAATCCATTGTAATGGGCTAAAAGTCTCTCATAGTACATTGACAAGCACAACTGAACTGGATGGTAAATAATGTGGGTCATCTATTCAATGTAACTGAAAGTGAATCAGGCAAAGCCCAGGCCCAAAGAATTGATCTCATTAACTGTGACCTACAACCCTAAGCTGAGTTCACTACATCTTTAAGACTTTTCACATTGAAACAAAAATGTCATTTTTTTTCCTTTTAAAAAATTGAAGAACAGGAGGGCAGAACAGGTCCTGTCTGGGAGGTTGGTAACAGTGGGAAGGGGGAGGCCATGGAGAAAGGGTACAGGAGGGTGAATATGGTGCAAAAACTGTGTTCACATCTGTGTAAATGGAAAAACGAGACCTGTTGACACTATTCTAGGAATGGGCAAAAGGGGTGTAAAGATAATGATGGAGGCGGCAAATTCAACTATGATATATTTGATATATTGTAAGTACTTTTATAAATGACACAATGTACTCCCATCACAATTTTAAAAAAGAAGAAAAAAAAGACTTTCACATTGAAGATAGAGATCAGCCTTCTCATACAAAATTCAGATGTGTTGAAAAATAGCGCTTTTCTTTATTCTACAAATTCTGTTGCTTAGGCAATATTCTGATTATAAATTTGTGAGATAAAAATTATCTAAGAAATGAATGTATTGGTCAGAGTTCTATAACTATAAAAATATATCTGAAATAATTAACTTAAAAAGAGGAAAGGGTTTATTTTTGCTCATGGTTCTGGAAATTCCATTCTATGATTGAGCACTCCCTTACTTGGGCCTCTGGTGAAGGATGGCAAATCATAGTGGATGTCCATGACATCTCAAACTGCTCACAGCATGAGTGAGGGAAGGAGAGAAAAGAGTAAGCACCAATTAAGGTCCTATGATCTCCTTTAGGGGCACACCCTCAGTGGTTTAAAGGCCTTCCAATAGGCCCCATCTCTGATTTTTACCACCTCCCAATAGTGCTATGTTGGAGACCAACCCTTTAACACACAGACTCTGGGGACATTTAGCATCAAAGCTATAGCAGAGTCCTTCCCTCAATAAGCTTAGAACTTTCTCCTACAGTTCACAGTCTATGCTCCATGGAGTAGCAATTATATGCTCGTGTGTGTATGTGTGTGTGTGTGTGTGTGTGTGTGTGTGTGTGTGTACAGACATACATATTTTTTTCAGAAGCATAGGCTGGAAATTGAAAATCTGTTTCCCTGTACATTCTCTGAGATTGAAAAAATAATTAAATGTATTTTTGGCATTGAGAACAAGGTTTTCTGTCGGAAGAGGTAGGTACACCATGGATATGGGAATTCTATGAATTCACAATTTTCAATATGCATGTATGTATTTACTAGTAGACAGAACATGTGTGTTTTTGTGCATAATGTATACAAACATAGTAAACATATTCCTGTGTGTGAATAAACTTACATCTTCTAGATCTGTCTACTTAAAAGGTCAAGATACAATTAAATCTAATGAGACAACTCCTCCACAGCCCTGATCTTTGGTTCTAAATTACATTATCCACCGAAAGAACACTGGAGTTCTTTCATGGGTTGATTCAATGGATGATTTCAGGCTGGGACTAGAAGAACACAGGATGATTCTAGGACTTACTGTGACAAACAACAAAGGAGTACTCAACAATTAAGGAACACATGTCCTCAAGACATAGAAGCCAGATTATAGGAGTTACAGTTGACTAAATCAGAGACTGTTTGAGCATATATAGACTGAAAAAAAGAGGATTGTAAAAAATGATTCCAGGTTCATGATTCCATGTATTAATCAATTAATTGATGAGTTGCTGTCTTTTGAAGTAGAGGGGATTGAAGCTTGTTATAATAGCAGAAACTAACAAGAAAAGAATAAGTACAATTATAAAATCACTATTATTATCTTCCCAAAAATAATTAAAGTAAAAATCACTCATATATATGGTCATCCATATATGGAGACAGAATTTTGAAGACTGACATGATAATTTCATTAACTCACAATATCGCCACACACTTTAGTATTTATAAAGAAAGAAGTTGAACCTTTCAATGTACAGAGCTGACATGCACCAGCTTGTCCAAGGCTGACATCCCAGGGAATGAAAGAATTGATCTCACACCTCAAGAAATGATCTCCACTCAGAAGAACACAATATCCCTTATGCTTATTCTTACCAAAAAGGCAGCAACATGAAAGACTTTCTACAAATGGCTGATTGTTTTTTTGTAGTATTTAAAATGACTGAGGAGCTCTTTCTGATTACAAGAGACAAAAGGGACATGAAAATAGAGTGCAAAGAATGACAAGGATTTTTCATATAAAGGATAGACTCAGCACAATTAAAACTTGTGGAAGTTTTAGGGATAGCTAGTAGTGTGTTTGCTTATGTTCCTGATTTTGCAGGGATACAATGGTTATGTAAGAGAACATCCTTCCTTTTAGTAACAATGAAGTATGTAAGGATAATTCTGTGATAAATTCTATGATGCCTCTGCAAGAAAGAAAATAATGTATTAATAAAATATATGTAATGTAATATCTCTCTCTGAGAGAGAGAGAGAGAGAAAGATAGAGAATTAACACTACCATTTGGAGAATCTGAAATTATGTGGGAATTGTATATTTCTTACAAATTTTCATTGGATCTAAAACAGTGTCCAAATAAAAATGAATGTAAAGTTTAAAGGAAAATAATGGTGACAAAAGCAACTGTGTATAGTTGAAAATGCTGTCCCCAGTACTTGACCTCCTTCCCTTTATATTACTCTTATTTTCAATTTTTATTGCCCAGAAGACTTGTCCACACCTCACTACACTGGCTGTGCATTCAAGAGCGTATCCTTGAGTCCCCCACTTTGTGAGCTTCTTACCAAGTAGAAGCCAATTTGTTTTGGGTAGGCACTAAATTTTAAACTAACATTAAAAACATACACTCAATTATTTGAACTTTACATGAGAGAAATTTAGTACTGCTGATAAAGCTTGCACCTAGAATTCTTTTATTAAATATATACTGTATTTGTAGATATGGGCTAAGATACTATTTTAACCCAAATAAATTAGGTATAGTAACTTTTTAAAGCAAGTAATGCAGTTTCTAACGTAAGTTGTGTTTCATGGAAAGAAAATTATTAAATAAGTGGAAAGCTGTATACTCTAGGCAAAATGTCATTAATAGCACTGTGTAAACCATTATTCTATATCTTTTGCCAAAATTAAAAATTATTTTCTTTACACATTTATTGCAATATGCATTTTTAACTTTAGAAATATTAAATATGAAAAAAAAAGCCCATCAAGTTTTAGAAGAATGACATACCATATTTCCATTAATGCTGCATTTCTTAATGCTGTATTATAAAAATTACTGCATCAAATCCTAAGAGATGCATTAAAATAAGTTTTGTTTCTTCTTTTAATTATTGGTTATCAACACAATTTGCATAAAATTGAATCAGTGTACATAATGAAAAGACTTAAACCTCTAAGCAAAGAATATTCCAGTGAGGCTTATCCATAATAAACACATGAAGAGCTAATAAAAAGTTTAAGGATAGCATAGTTTGGGGTTTTTTGTTTTATCTGGTTCAAGGCTAATAAAACAATAATCTATGCACAAGTGCTTTTTCTTCCCATCCAACATAAATCATAATAAGATAGTCACCAATCTTATTATGAAAATTGATCTGAATCAATAGCATACAGACAGTGGTTAATGATTGCAGGCACTTTTTCTAAATGCATTTGCCGACAGCATGACATCCCTCTGGTCAGGAGTTATTGGGAACAAGTCTTGAAAAGCACACTGTGACACAAAGAATGAATGCAGATGCCTGGTGCTTGAGACTAAATTTAATCGCCTCCTGCTTGTGACCATTTGCCAGCTTTGGGAAAGTTCTCTCTTGAACCAACTCTCTGAAGCCAAGCTATTAAAGTGCTAATTAAAGAAAGTACATGGAAGACATGAACACTAGGAGTCTGGGGTAATTGGCTGCAAAAAAGACAAGGCTGAAACACGTCACTTTGTCTGCTCTTCCTGATTAGACTCTAATTCGAATACCAATATTTCACTGCACGCCACGGTGCTCTGGGAGAGGTATCTGCCTCTATCTCTGTTCAATGGATGGCTCTTGTGAGAAAAGGGAAAAATAGCAATTTTGTTTTGTAGTTAATCTTCTGACACCCTCAGGAGCAACAGGGAAGTCCAGAAAATCTTTCCTATGCATCTTGATATGACTTATTAAAGATGAGAGTGAATAAAAAGAAAAAAAATCCTCCAATGAAACAAATAAGTAATTCTGGGCGATGGAAGTTACCCAGCAAGCCCATCATGAAACAAGGTAATTACATTTGAAGTGCCTATGTGCTGTCTGATAAACCAGTTCAAAGCATAATACATCTATTACTCATCTACAGCTAGCTTCCTTCATAAATGAGACTCTTACATAAATATGGGACTAGAGTGGAGAGGAAGAAGAAAAGAACAGCATGAATGTATTTGCAGAAGTTAGAAAGTACTTTCCACACTCCAGCCATTTTAATGTACATTCTGCAATAACTCAATGAAGTTAGTGTTTTCTTCTTCATTGGTAAAATACTTGAGATAAATTGAGTTATGATTCTATACCAGACACATAGTAAAATTCTCATCGAATTTTTATTTTCAACTGAGGAGTAGAGCAGAAAAGTTTCTGCTAAGAGCACACAGCCAGTTAATTCTGGACCCAAGTTCTGTTATGACAGAGCACATGTGACTGGCATATATTCAACATGACTACTAGCGGTTGTAAAGGCAATAGTCTTTTCAAGATATTTAATCATTAACACTGGATTTAATATCTACAACTTAAGTGAATATGATACCACTAACACAGGTTCAAGTCTTTGTAATTCTCACTGTGTATCACAATATATTTTATTCACTTATAAAGCAACCAAAATCTCATGCACTATGAATGCTGCAACAGTGACATCATCTTCATATGTTAATCATGAGTAGTGCATGACATACTTGATTAAAAATAGTTAACTCCATAATTTTGTACATAGAAGCTTGCTCATATGTCATACTTTGGAGAAGAGCCAAGTGTAGGTAAATATTCAAAGCTGAATATTGCCTCTAAATTTGGTTCCTTTGCCAGAGTTAATTTTAGAGATTTGTTAATTTAAGTTGAAATGAAAGATGTGTTCTGGAAAGCCTGGGTATCAGGCTAGTGCATAAGTTTCAGAAAAGAGAGACAATGTTTTACAAATCCATATGAAAAAACATTCCACATTCTACAGGAAAACCCAAGAAGAAGGATGATAAGTCATTGAATCTGGACTCCGCAAGGAAGGGCTTCCAGCAATGTAGAAGCTGAAACACAAATTTGGAATAGAAGAAAAGATAAGACTTGTAACTTAGTTGAGGTGACTTTTCTCTCCCTCATCCATTCCTTGTATATCTATTCAATAAAGTTAATAAAGTCTACATATTTGTTTGGATCAATAAGTCCTTTTTGATCAAATGAGAGAGTTGTACAGAAAGCACATCTGTGCTCAGGAGCCAAAGGAAGAAGGCCCCATTATTATGTAAGTCTCAAATATTTTACAGATGTGTGGTAAGGATGAGACGGATAGAAATTTAGTTAGTTGAAGTCATAGAACTGGATGATGGCACAGAGTCCAAGCTTCAGATTAAGAGAATCAGAATCAATGCTGGGATTGTGGAATTCAAAGCTAAAACATCTGAAATATAAAGCTTTTAATACAGAAACTAAACAGGGACAAGCAATGAACATGTACTTACAAAAAGACCTCCATCACTGTCTCAGGTTGAGCATATTTCCAGGTCCTCTTTCTTTATTTGCTCATTTTAAAGTAATATCTGCATCGTTCCCATTAGCTCTCATTGTAAAGTGAGAGTCTCCCCTAGGGCAAAGCTAATCCCACCTCTGCCTTGGCTCTACCTAGTGCTACAAATCTTAGTTCAAAGATTCCTCAAATACGTCTTCATGAAAATCATTCCACCTGGGGCAGACACCTTCTTCTGGACCCCACTGTACTATACTTGTGTTTCCTTCATACCACTTATGTATTGACCCAAACCTAGTGAGAACTGTGGATAAATAAAATTATAGTTGGGAAAAGTAGGAGATACCCTATACCAAGCAAAGAGGATAAAGTTTCTCTAGCAGTTTTCTCCCAGAAAAAATGGTTGAAGAGAAACAGAACACAGTGACAATGTGTCAGTGGGTAATGGGCAGATGACAGGTGAGAAAGATTTATGTCCCTATCCCATTTAAAATTCTTGAAGCCAGGAACATGTGCTTTGCTATTTTTTATTTGCAGGAGTTCAATGCCTGGTTGGTGGTGTGCCTTTCACATGTGTTTCTTATGTTGATAACTGAATTAATCAATGAATGAACAAAACTAATCACGAACCAATTTCATTAAAACTTTAAGGATCTGACATGTTTGAATTAAAAAAAAACATATACCACATCCATAAATAGAGTAGATAGATCTATTCAAAAGGACCAAATTGTGGCCAAGGTGGGAAAGCTGCATTGTAACTGCCAACAAGATGCTAGCTGAGGGTTTAGAAGTGAATCTTGGCAGCCTGGAGCTACCTTGGTCCCTGATAGACTCTCCAAGATGAATGTGCCAGCAAAGCAGGATCACACAGTGAGTAATGGGGCAGATAGGAGATGATACTAAACTGAAACATGCTAGGGAGTTTGGGTAAACCAGACAATCCAGATGGTACTTGTCATAAATGTGCAAAACAATGTGTCAATGAAAGAACACAGAATACATCACAGCTGACAATAAGAGGGCAGCAGCAGATGGATTTTGATGCCCAGAACTGGGGCTCTAAATTACCTCTTTTATAGACTTCAAAGTTTTAGTGGCCCTGTCAGCACAAGTCCTAAAATGAACATGATTACACTTATTTTCTTACATTTAGTATTTGTGGTACCAAAATATTATCAAATACATTATTAAACAATGTTACAAGTTTACAATTCTTCATATTTATTGAGATGCTGTGATTTTCAAATAATTTCATGTCTAAGAATAATGACCTGAGCAAGGAGAAACTGAGATAGGTGGGAAAATTGAATTTTGGTGTGTTAATATGCCCCTTATATCCCAGAGGAATATATGGTCTAGAGCCATCAACCAACTAAAATGTGGTCCTTCTGCAGTACTTTTCCACAGAACACAAGTATTTCTTCAAGGTAGTATACACAAAGATGGAGAAACAGACTTTTGAATACACACATCCTGCTATGGGAGTCAGAACAGGGTGCATTTTAACCAAATGCTATTACAAGTGAGGGAATGCATTATAATGTAAGAGAACTATTTTACCAACAAGCACATAAATAATAAACATGAAGTAAACATATTCAAAGTCTGTTTAACGTATAAAGATAAATCGCAAAAGAGATTATGCCGAAGCAAAATTATGAAACTCGATTAACAAAAAACAAAGGCAAGGTTAAAAAGCAATTATTCTGAAGTCAACCACTTCAGAATGGACTGGAATTACCTCTGGGTAATAGTAACATCCTTGAAGTTCATTTTTCTCTTTTCTGAAACATTCATGTTTGTTTTCTTGTGCTGAATAGCAAAGTCTCTGGGAATTGAGAGTTCAGGCTCCTCCCCCAGAAAAGGAAAATTTGCTGGATTCTCTTCTTAGGGTGTCCCAGGGTGAAAATGACGGTGTTGACTGGGCTGTGTTCTTACCTGAAGGTGCATCCATAGAGGAATATCCACTTCTATCCTTCCTAATGCATGAGATGAAGGGCTGTAGAGACTTGTAGACTCTCAGCATGAAGTCGTTCTCAGCAGCTGCAGGCACTTACTGCTCTTTGACACATGGACAATGACTTCCAATAGCCAAAGAGGAAACACTCAACACTGCTTTGTGTCTTCTCAAGGAAGCCCCTCTACATTGTTAGATTTGCACCTGATTAAATAAGATCTCCCAGGAAATTTTTTTTATTATTATTCATTTATTCACATGTGCATATGTGCATACACCGTTTGGGTCATTTCTTCCCCCTGCACCCCGCTTCCACCCTTTCCCCTCCACCCCCCTACCCCCTTGCCTCCAGGCAAAAGCTGTTCTGTGCTTTTCTCCAGTTCCTTTGAAGAGTAGAAACGAGCAATAATAAGAAAGACATAGCATTTTTGCTAGTTGCGATAAGGACAGCTACACAGAGAGATTCCTAGCATTGCTTTCATGTACAAATGTGTTACAACCCAGGTTGATTCATCTCTCACTGAACTTTACACTTGTTTCTGATCCCCTTCACATGTTGACCTCTGTCGCTTTAAGGTTTCCGTATTAATTCCTCTGGAGTGGGGATATCAAATGCTTTTTTGTTTGGGGTTTTTTTTATCTAACCCTGTACTTCCCGTATATGTTCTCCCCTTGTCATGTGACCCAAGTCCTACAACATTGCTGTATTTGCCCTGGATCTAAAGATTGCATATGAGGGAGAACATATGATTTTTGGTCTTCTAAGCCTGGCTAACCTCACTCAGATGTTCTAAATGGATGGAGCTCCATCCACTTACTTACAAATGATAAGATTTCATTTTTCTTCATGGCTGAGTAAAATTTCATTGTGTATAAATACCACATTTTCTTGATCCATTCGTCAGTAGTAGGGCATCTTGGTTGTTTCCACAACTTGGCTATTGTGAATAGTGCTGCAATAAACATGGGTGTGCAGGTGCCTTTGGAGTACCCTGTATCACATTCCTTTGGTTATATCTCCAGGAGTAGGATTGCTGGATCATATGGCAGATCTATGTTGAGATTTTTAAGAAGCCTCCAAATTTTTTTCCAGAGTAATTGCACCAGCTTGCATTCCCACCAGCAGTGTAAGAGGGTTCCTTTCTCCCCACATCCTTGCCAACACCTGTTGTTGGTGGTGTTTTTGATGATGGCTGTTCTAACAGGGTGAGGTGGAACCTTAATGTGGTTTTGATTTGCATTTCCTTTATGGCTAGAGATGGTGAGCATTTTTTCATGTGCTTTTTGGCCATTTGAATTTCTTCTTTTGAGAAAGTTCTGTTTAGTTCAGTTGCCCATTTCATAATTGGTTCATTGATTTCCAATGGTGCTTTATATCTTCACCCACATGTTATTTTCTTCTCTTTGTTTTCCCTTTCCTTTCTTGTCCTTTCCTTCCCTGTGCCTTTTCTTTCCTTCCTCCCTGTCTCCCTCCTTTCTTTCTCCTTTCTCTCTTTCTTGTTCTCTCTCTTGCTTTATTGTTTTTCTTATTTCTTTCCATAATCCTAATGAGAGTGTGACAGTATCCCATTGTAGTTTTGATTTCCAATTCCCTGATAATTAGTGAATGTGAGCCTTTTTCACATGCTTCTTTTCATTTGTATGTTTTCTTTTGAGAAATGTCCCATTTGTCCATTCTTTCTCTTAGCTGCTGGGCTGCTGGGGTTCTATTGAGGAAGTCCTCACCTATACCTATTACTTCCAGTGTGTTTCCTGCTCTTTCCTGTACTAACGTCAGAATTTTGTGTCTGATATTGATATCCTTGATCCATTTTGAGTTGATATTAGTACAGGGTGATAGGCATGAATCTAGTTTCAGCTTTTTGCAGATGGATAACCACTTTTCCCAGCAGCATTTGTCGAAAAGGCTGTCTTTTCTCCATCATATATTTTTGGCCCCTTTGTCAAAAATAAGATGAGTACAGTTGTGTGGACTCTTATCTGGGTCCTCTATTCTGTTCCACTGGTCTTCATGTCTGTTTTTGTGCCAGTACCATGCTGTTTTTATTGCTATTGCTTTGTAATATAGTTTGAAGTCAGGTATTGTGATACCTCCAGCATTGCTCTTTTTGCTGAGTATTGTCTTAGCTACTCACGGTCTCTTATGTTTCCAAATGAACTTTAGGGATAGCAGAAACTAAGACAATATATAACCACCAAGCCACAACTACAAAAGATTCTCCAAGGAATTCTGCACACAGAAAGTGACAGCAAACAAAACCATGAAAAGACAGGCAGTACCAAACCACAGGAAAAGAAAAGGCAAGAAAGTAGAGAGTAACATTGATTCAGCCACACACAATCAAACCCTTAAACAACAAAGACAACTAAATGATGGGTTCACCACATACCTATCAATACTAACACTAAACATTAATGGACTAAATTCCCCATCAAAAGACACCAATTGGCAAACTGGATTAAAAAGGAAGATCCTACAATCTGCTACCTACAGGAGACCCACCTCATGGACAGAAACAAGCACTGGCTTAGAGTGAAAGGCTGGAAGAAGATCTACCAAGCCAATGGCCCCCGTAAACAGGCAGGGTTAGCAATAGTTTTCTCGGATAAAGTAGACTTCAAACTTACATTGATCAAACAAAATAAAGAAGGACACTCTATACTAATAAAAGGGGAAATAGACCAAAAGGAAATAACAATTATCAACCTATATGCACCCAACATCAACACACCCAATTTCATCAAACATAATCTGAAAGACCTAAAAACATATACAAACTCCAGGAAAATGTTTTTAAACAACTCAAAATCCACTTTTGGGGGGTCTTAATTACCTCTGTAAAAATCCCTTCACTTTTGCATGGTCATGGTCTTCCATCACTTTTTCTATATTGTGTTAATTAGAAGCAAGTTTCATTTGCCATCCACTTTGAAAAATATGAGGCTATTCAGAGCATGAACACATGGTGTTGAGCATTATGGAAATCTGCCCTAGGATATGACTAACATAATAATTATTGGACATTGCTGACCAGAGAGAATGAATCCATTATATATGAGGGAAATAGGCATGTATGAGCTAAATTGAGCTTACTGAGATACTTTGGAACACTTCTCTGTAAGAATAACAGGGTCTTTAAGTTATTTGAGTTACAAGTGATGTGCTCAAAAACTGTTTTGTGACTGTCATTTTTTATACATCTGCACAAAATTTTTGGTCTTATCCTGTACCGTAAGTAAGCCCATGGAGGTTGCTCTAGCTCACTGACCTTTAATGTCCTCAGATTTGAAAATTTACAAATATGAAACCACTCTCCTTTTCAAAAGAAGAGTGAAATGACTAATTTTGAGATTAAATGGTTCTGATTTAAGTGAGTAGTTATATATAAAGCCATAAACTCATTTTTATTAGCTTAAGGAAATCAGTTGATGAGGAAGCAGTGATCAATTGTTTATGACCAAGAGTCTAGTATTTGCATTTGCATGTAGTCTGTTTATGTTGAAACTATAATCTGAAGTATTAGAAATAGTTGAGGGAGATCTGAGATGGTGGTTAGGGTAGGGAATTAGAACTGAGCTCTGAGACTCCAGAAACCACCTCAAGACTTGGGAGCAACACTTGGGTAATTTTGATTGTTTCCAGCCAAAATAATAACTCACAACATGTTAGGTGCCCACAAAATTCAAGGCCTGACCCTTTAAATAGCTTTTTAATTGCATTTAACAGCAGAGAAAAATCCCACCATGGCACAATCAATATCATGTTTCTGCCTTGGGAGAATAAAGACCCTTGGCCATTTCTCCCTTTTCTTTTCTTCAAAATGCAGAAGATAGAGCATCAATCAGAATTGAACTCTGTAACATCCTGGACCCCTGACCTGTGGAAAGCTTATCTATGCCCTATCACACTGAACCCAGTCTACTAAGTGTCTAACTTGAGAAAAGCTACACACCATTTCTCCCCACTGACTGGTTCCAAAGCTGCCTGCATAAACCTGTACACCCAACAGGTGAGTAACACACAGCACACATGACTCCCTACCCACCCCCTGGGAACATAATCCAGCACAGAGCCCACAGCCCCCCAAACAAAACTGAAAAGCGTAAACAGTGAATTGTAATCTAACACTAACAGTGACAGTGGGGTGGAATGCTGAACCTGCCTCAGATAAAGGAGGTAGGGCTAGGAGCTGAACTCAGTGAAAGAAGACTGGACAATTAACCAAGGCTGACAGCCGGGGTGGAGCAACCAGCCAACCTTCCAAAACAGGGCCATGGTGGATCCCTGAGATATCTTGGGAGACTGAGGGAGGTCCTCAAAACTGAATTACCCTACCTTGCTGGGGGAGGAGCTGCCCATACAGAGTTACAGCAGTTAAGCAATGCAGCTGCCACCTTGTGAAAACAACAGATCTGACACCTGTACAAATTGCAAATGAATCTCCTCAAGACCCAATTGTGACCTGCCCCATGGACAGAAAGAAACAAATACTGCTCACAAGTAAATCACCTCGTGAGAGTACTTCAGAGCTCCTGTTTGTAATGTATGGTCCACGGACCAAGGAAAGCAGAAAAAAGAAAAGCAAAAAAAACCTCCAGCCATCTCACCCCAAGTTGTCTGACAAGAGGTGCAGCAACCTTTCCCACAAAGACAAGAATACTTAGTACAAATACTATGATTGTATGCCAAAGGAATAAGTCCAGAATTTACACCAAGCAGACTGAACTTTTTGTTGGTGTTTTTTTTTTAATATTATTAACTTTACCATCACAATTTTCTTGTCCTTATTCTTACCCCCTTTACTTTCCCTCTTTTTCTTGGGCTACAATATATTGTTCTCCCTCCCAACTACTCTTTCTCTGTCTTCTCATCCACTCTCTCCCCTGTCTTCACCTCTCCCTCCTATCCTTCCCCAATTTGTCACCACAGTATTCCTCCCTCCTACACATTCACCACATGGTACCACCCTCAGCCCCCTGAAATCCCTGACACAAACACTCTCCATTACAATCTCAGAAATACACCCAAACATGTACCCTTTCCACTCCCAACCATTCACCACCACCTTTACCAACTACCCAGGTTTTCTATTTATAGCAAAACAACAATTACCACCCCCACCTCCCACTGTTTATAGATATTATCACAAAGGGATTTTCTGTATAATATGCAAACAATTGGTCTGGCATTGGATGTGTGAATTTATTATTGCTAAATTACACCTCCAGGACAGGGACAGAAATACCACATCACCTGAGTGTACTACTAAGTCAGTCACAACACAAAAATTAACTCAAAGGAAAGAAAACAGGTGACTAAAACTACCAAGCAGTCAACCAAGAACATAGTTGCACAGCACAAATTGGAGTGATGGAGAGAAGAAGGGAAGGGAACTAAACTCCTCAAAAAAAGTTCAATAGAGGATTTATTGAAAAATGAACAAAATGAACACCCAGTTCCTCACTCCTTCCAAAAAATGATAAATGTCACTAATGAGCCCTGTGACACCCACAAAAACATCCCTCAAAGAGGAAATCATGGAAAAGATCACTGAGAAACTCATGGAGAAGCTACAAGTCATGGTTACCAGAAAGTACAAGATGTACTCAAGAAATTACAAGACATGACAAATAAAGAACTTGAGAAGACACATAAACAACTAAATGAACTCAGAGAAGACTTCAACAACACCAAAGTGAAACAAAGGCGACTATAAAGAGATATGACATAAAGAAGACAACAAAAAATGTAAAAGAGGAGTTAAACAAAGATATTGAAACCTCAGATAATAAAATCAAACAGAAATCCTAGAAATAATACCTGGAAACAATAGGTAAAGGTAAGGACTTCCTCACTAGAACTCCATCAGCCCAGCAACTAAGAGAAAGGATGGACAAATAGGACTACATGAAATTTTTTAAATTCTTGCACAACAAAAGAAATGGTCTCTAAATTGAAGAGGCCACTCACAGAATGGAAAAATATCTTTGCTAGCTATACATGAGATAAGGCACTGATAACCAGAATATACAGGAAGACTCAAAAAACTAAACTCCCCCAAAATACATTACCCAATAAAGAAATGGGCAACTGAAGTAAACAGAACTTTTTCAAAGGAAGAAATCCAAATGACTAAAAAACACATGAAAAAATGCTCACTATCCCTGGCCATCAAGGAAATGCAAATTAAAACCACTCTACTATTTCCCCTCAATCCAGTTAGAATACATATCATAAAGAACACTATCAACAACAAATGTTGGCAAGGATACAGAAAATGAAACCCTCCTACACTGCTGGTGGGAATGTAAGCCAGCACAACCACTTTGGTAAACAATATGGAGGCTCCTTAAAAAACTAAAAACAGATCTGCCATGTGATCCAGCAATACCACTCCTAGTGATATACCCAAAGGAATGTGACACAGGTTACTCCAGAGGCACCTGCACACCCATGTTTGTTGCAGCACTATTCATAATAGCCAAGTTATGGAAACAGCCAAGATGCCCCACTCCCCATGAGTGAATTAAGAAAACATGGTACTTGTACACAATAGAATTTTATTCAGCCACGAAGAAGAATGAAATTTTGTCATTCACAGGTAAATGGATGGAACTGGAGAACATCATCTTAAGTGAAGTTAGCCAGGTTCAGAGGTCCAAACATCCTATGTTTTCCCTCATATGGACTTTAGACCTAAAAGAAATGCAGTGATATTATTAGACATGGGTCACACACTAATGGGAGATTGCGCATAAGAGGGATAGGGAAAGGGAAGAAAACCAAAAACTTGAATGTAATTGATGTGCTCACGGTATAGGAATGAATATTACAATCTTTAACTGGCAGAAGGCACTATGGGAAGAGACTAGGAAGTAGCAAAAAGGTCTGGCAGAGATGAACCAATTTGGGCTGAAATACACATGTGCATGGAAACAACACAAGGAATCTCCCTGTATAGCTATCCTTATATCAAAGTAGCAAAAATGCCATGTTTTTCTTATTATCTTTTATGTTATTTCTTCAACAAAATATGAGAACAGAGGGCAAAACAGGTTCTCCCCAGAGGCAGGGAGGAAGGGTGGCCCATATAATGTGTACACATGTAAGTAAGTGTAATAACAATAAAATAAAATTTAAAAAATTAGTTGAGAGGCCACTAGGTAGATCAGTTCCAGTGCCTTGGGTCCTATGCAAGCAAACTGAAGCCCAACTCTAACCTTTGACTAGGAAATTTCCATTTTAACCAATCCATTTTTTTGTCTTGCTTCAGTAAACACATTATAAAAGCTTTGCCTTGTGGTGCTTCTTCAGGGAAATACAACTGCTTGTGGTCTGCAAATCTCAATGAGCATATGACAACTTAAACATAAATTTTAAGTTTTTTTAAAATGTAAAACAATTGAGTTAGTATGCTATCATAAGTTTTGGCTACATATCAATAATTTTTAAGTTCAAAAACCTTATTTTTTAAAATAAGTGAAGTAAAGAAAGCATATTTTTCTTAAATACTGCTGCACTCTTATTTCCAAGTAATTCCTAAGTAATAAAATATAAGTGTTTTTCTTTCTAAATTATAAATCTAGACATTTAAAAAGAATAACAAATACATATTATTCAATATCTATATTAACACAAGTAGAAGTTGTAAACTATAATTATAGTAATAAAATATCATTTCCTATATATTTCTCATATTTAAGAATACCATTATGTTTCATGTACTGATTGGTAAACCTTCCAAAAGGAATTTGTGCTTTCACCTTTTCCTTCCTTCTCCTAACACTGAAAGAAGCTGTCTGAGGTAGCTGACTGGTATTTCAATGGAAAGGGAAATGGAAGGATTAACGGACACCTTGGCACTGGAGATAAAAATTCTAGTTAGCTGTTCTTAGATAAAATACTGATATTAATAGCAATTATTTAAACTTTGGGGACTACTAAGCCAAGTTTGACTTTCTTTTAATTTCAGTGGCACTTTTGAAGTGTTTTCAGTTCTTTTAGACTTCACCTTCAGTCTATTCATCTCTACTTGATACTAGAGGCTGTGCCTGCTCCTCCTGGGAGGAAGCAAATTCTAGAGTGAGAGCAGAGCAGGAAATTGAGTAGCAGTGATGAAGAAGAGTAGGAAGAGACAGTTCTTAAGGAAATCTAGGCACAGAGTGGGTGCAAGAACACATGTGATATCTAAAACACCTTACTTAGATCATAAGACTGCTATAAAATATGCTTTTTGAGTGAATTATCACTCTAACCTTACAAGTTTCTGCAATATTTTTCATAGACTTACATATTTTTAAGAATATTTGACATCACCCACTTCACACAATCAAATACAACAATATAATGGGCAAAAAACAGACATCCATTTATCATGGACCAGTGAGCAAATTACTTAATATTTTTAAATGTTTTTTCTTTTGATTTTATCATGATGAATATAAAATTATCACAGTAGGTATACAGTTTTACTTTGTATTCTTAACGTGAAAGAAACAATTCAATGTTATACTATATTACATATTATATAAAAATAGGAGCTTAGTCACTTATTAAGCTTGCTAAAGTTAGAAATTGAGGTGCTCTGCTCTTTTTGTAATCTATTGACATTATTGAATTTTCACAAATATTGGTTGTATGTCTTATACAGGTTTTTGAGTGAGCTAAGCATAACTAAAGTATTGCTAGTTGTTCTTTGAACATCATTTCCAAATAATTAAGATCCTATAAACTTTGTGATTATACATTTAAGTGATTGTTAAATGTTATTCTTATTTGTCTTTCATTCTTTACATGCTTCAGAAACTGAGTTTCTTGGAAAATTACTCATGCAGCACTGGCATGTGACTACACTCCTGTTTCTAATGTTCGTACCACTTTTAGCAGGGTCTCTGGGTACCTCATGATCTGCCGAACTACATTTTCTCTCATGCTTCCTGAGACTGCCCTCTGACATTGCTTCCTCCTATTCTTCTATTTCACCAACATTTCCCTCTCTGCATGCTTTTTTTTCGCCTTGAATTCTTGCTATAGGCATTGTCTTGCATTTTATGATTTCTCTCTTTAATTTAATAATAATCACTTCACCTCTAGCTCCAAATTCTGCCTCTGTGTCTGAGTCCCTCCTGAGCCCTGACTCTGTTTCTCATTAACTGCTGATACTCTGCAAGTGAAACTTCAGTGAGGCTTAGCTATTTGGAGTGCAGGTAGGGTCATCCCTCAATTACTTCTACTAAGCAGTTGTTCACAGCTTACCTGTGCTTCACAGGTAATCTGAGGATTGCCCCAGATTAAGGTGACTTTGGCCGGACAGTAATACGTATGCTTAATTGAGGATATTTACATGCATTTAGATTAGTTCACTGCACTAATTCATTAGTGCCTTAGTTCACTGCACTAATTTTTTATTTAATCTCTTATTTAAAATAGGTTTTACTTTACATTTAACATAAAGGGAGCAACATTTAAGTATAATTTCTTGATAAAATTGTTAGGTCAGTTTTCTACTTTCTGTGAGTAGTTTGTGGACATCTCAGCACATCAAGAGTATATTTTGTCTTTCCTATTTCAGTCCTCGGAGAACTACTCATCTTATTGGGTTTTCTCTTGGTCTCACTCCATGAATCCATAGTATTTGATTTAATGTTATGTAATATACTTTCTTCTTTCACTGCTTAAAATAAAACAAACTCCTAGAACATGAAATCCAATTACAGTCACTATTTTTAAAAAATGAGATCTTTACTTCTTTTTTGTTTTCTTTCCTTTCTCAAATATTTGAAATTCTAGATCACTGCAAGGAAGGGCTATCAGTCTTTAAGCCTTTTGTTTTCTATCCAAACCTTCAAAGCCCTAAGAGATATCAGATACCATTTCAGTCCATGATGTCTTATCCTTCCCCACCTTTTTTGGGCATCATCTATCACTGTTAAGAGTGACAACATTTGGTCTCCAGGCACTACAGGACTGAGTGGAGGCATATTTTTAATAGGGTAAACAATTGTTGACTTGCATAGTTCCTGACAAAAATAAGCACAGAAAATACATTTGGTGACTGCACCTCCTGCTAGGTACCCTTCAGTGAGGAGTCATCAAACACCAGGATGTGGTTTTTATTCTTGAATTACTTTTACCCATCATTACTAAGCATCCTTCCTGGATTATATCCTTTATGGAGTATATCTCCTTTCTGGAGTACATCTCCTAGAAGTTCCAACTTCTAGGAGAAGTACCTAAATACAAATATGGAATGCTCCCTTTGCATCATCTCAACCAGTAACACAAAAGTCCTGAGAAATAAGCAAAGACTCTCACATCTGTTATGATATATGCCAAAATTGCTAAAGTGTTCTTTAATCAACAAACATATAAATCACACTATACTAAATGACATTGGGTTAATAAAGACATTTTTTCAGTGTTAATAGAAGTTTAATTTTATGCCACATTCATGACCTTAAGCTGCTGCAGTATCTTGCTCTCCATCAACGATAAGTCTTGGTACAGCGAGTTTAAGACATCATTGAACTTTTACAAGCTTCTCATTTTCTTGACATTCTTTCATGTCACTTCTCAGAAGAGGGAATGCAGGCATACAAAAGAGTAATGTTGATGAAGTTAGTGACTTTGGGAAAAAATTAGATATAAGCATTACATGATTTGTTAATATATTGAATCAAAAACTGGAAGTATTGGTATTCATGTTAAATGTGAGACAAATTTGTAAAATATAAAAATTTCTTAAGGTGGCTGTGGTTCACCATCTAAAAGATTTTGATAATGAAGTGCTTATGAAACTGAATGAAAATTAAAAACAAAAATTATGGATGAATCCATCTATCTAAAATATATTTAATTTCCCCAAAAACCTCCTGCAAGAGCTTTCTATTGAAGCAAATGTCAAAACCATTATTGTTTGTACCTTGAACAAGTATTTTGTCAATTTTTGCTTATCAAAAATTATATTGATGCATGATATTTTTTAATATCAGAAAGTAAAAAATAGTAAACAAAGCAGTACTTCTTAATATTTACAGTACTACTTAATATTTACTTAATATTTGCAGATTGGATAGCAATGAATATATACAAATAATAGCATATTGACATTATTTGAATTTGCATTTAAAGTGGCTTCATGTACTATTAGGTTATCCAATCAAAATATTTTCAATATAAATTGAAAATAAAAGAATTTATATTCATAGTCTTTTGTGTATGGTTGCTCAAATGACTTTTAGATTTTAATTGAAAACTTCCTTTGTAGCGATCTATGATAGTTCCATAATTTAGTTCACTTTGACAATTTAGACAGAAAAGAAAAATTATTACTAATTAATTTCTATTAGTGCATTTATTTACAACCCCTTTGTCTCAGAATTCACGGGTTTTCTTTTTTTCCCCCACATAGGTTTTATTTTCTAAGGTAGAGTAGAGAAGTAAGTATAGCCACTTCTGTTTTTATTTCTTTCTTTATATTATTTTTTATTATTTTGCTGTGTGGGGCTACATTGTAGCATTTAAAAAGGTTTTACATTGTATCAAATATAACATACTTGAATTTACCCTCTCCATTTCTCTCTTTCAGCCCCCCTCCCCTGATTCCTAGAATTTCAACAGGTATCATTTTTGCATTTACATACATGTATACATTATTTGCACTGTATTCATTCTCCTACCCCTTTCCCCATCACCTCCCCCTCCCCAAAATTTATTTATTAGCAGGTAGTATTTATATAAGGTGTAACATTGTGACATTTATACATTTGTTTACAATATATCCTAATTAATTCACCCTTCCACCATTCTCCCTCATACCCCCTTCCCCTTCACAGAATAATTTCAACAGCGTTCACTATTCTAGTTTCTTACATGTATACAAAGTACATCCACCATATTCACCCTCTTCACCCACTCTGTTTATCCTCCTCCCTCTCATTGGTACCCATCCTTGAGGCTACCCATTTTATTTCTCTGTCCTTCATTTTTTAAGTGTATATTGATCGTTCAAGAGTGTTTCCCTTGGTAAACACATTTAACACATGTATTTATCAATCACACTTTAATCAGATTAATCCACTGTATTACTCTTTTTCTATTTCCTTGCTCCCCTATTCAACAATTTTCAGTGCATTCCATTATACTACATAATTGGGTTTCAATATTATTCATTCTCTATCATTCTCTTTTGCTCTCCTGTCTCCCTGTAGTAGCATCAGAAAGACTCACTAATAAAATCATGTTCTCCCTTTTTTTCTCTCTCTCCTCTCTCTCTCTCTCTCTCTCTCTCTCTCTATATATATATATATATACATATATATGTGTGTGTGTATGCATGTGTGTATATATATATACATATATGTGTATATAAGATCATATATGTATTTATGTATATGCTATCTTATAGGTCTAGCTTCCACATAGGAGGCAAAACACATAAGCTTTGTCTTTCTGAGTGTGACTTATTTCACTTAACATGATAATCTCCAATTCCATCCATTTACCTAAAAACAACATAATTTCATTTGTCTTTAAAACTGAAATGTACTATCCCTGATTGAAAAGATCTATTTTATTTTAGAAAAATTCAAATATGATACTTACTATAAGTCTATTTTCTCATTGTTTTAATAATTTTTTTAATGTTTGAAAATTAACTCATCAGACCATAGCAAATGCTCCCAGAAAAACCTGTAAATCATTAATGATAGGATTTAGTAAATCTCTGTCAGAATTCTATGTAATATAAATAGCTTACAAATCATTAAAACATCAATTAGTAACATTCAAGTCCATTTCAGTTTAGATCAATACCAGTGGAGCAGCACTACTTGAAATATGATAATTAAATGAAAATTATATATACATACCTAAAAATTAAATGATAGGTATATATGTGACATATGTGTGTGCACATGTACAGCACAAGTGTTCTAAAGTTCTGTGGAATTTTACTTATAAAGTGTTTTTTGGGTTTGTGTAATTAATTAGACACCAATTTCATTATAGCCTGTAATTTAAGTGCCTACTTCTAAGAATCTGAAACATAGATATCTGAAATTCAGTAACACTGAATCTAGCTTATACTCAAATGGAATAAATGAAAAAGTTGCTTTTTAAACTATGTGTGTATATCTATTTAAGTCATATATAAATATATACATTTTGATTAAAAGATTAAGTCACAAGAGAGGGAAAGCAGAGCAATCAGTGACTGTTCTTATAACTAAGGTTAAAAAGGACAAAATAATGCAGTATTACTTGACTAGATATTTTGAGCTTGTTAATTCCAGTGCTTTACCTGCAGACTATTTGCGGGGCATAAAGTGTATTGTGTATTATAAGAGTAATGTCCCTTTTAAAGAAATTTTTCTATTTATAACTAAGATTCCAACATAAGCCAAATTTGGAACATTTGAATAAAAAAGAAATGTACTTATGTAGAGAGGCTAAAAGAATCTATGAGAGGAATCTTTACTCCCATTTCCTGCCTGGGGAGCAGGAAATGTTTTTCCTTTTTCCCTCATTTCTCCCTCCTTTTATCATGTTATATTAAATTCCTTTCCTAGGAAACTTTACTAGAACTTTCACTGCAAAAAGAAAGAATTGATGCAAAAGCTAAAAAGTCTCACACCAGAAAGTGCTGGAACCCAACCTCTGCAATAATCTAGAACATGATAAAACAAAACTCCATGAATCTGTGAAGCGGAAGTAGAAAGTCATCTTATTCTTGGCAGAAGTAAACTGCTTCTTCCCATGTCACCTGGGCAATATTCATAATCCAGCAGGAAAACATAATTGACTTGGTGAGATGATGAAAACTATAAATTGTCTGCCCAAGTCCTTCTTCCTTGCTTCCTGATCTCAAGACCCTCTGCTGCCTACCATGTGATGTTACACCTACAAACAACTTCCCCTGTGGCTTTCCAGTCCATCTTCACTGTTGGCCCCATTGATCTTACTTTATTGACAGTTTATTCATATCTTTAAATAATGATTATTTATATCATCCATAACCTTTACCAGTTTTATAAGGAAGATTTTTTGTGATAGCATTATTAGGCCTTTCTACTATGAAATATAACTGACTGTATGAGGATCAAGGAAGTAGTCATTAAGACTGTTGTCAATTACATGTCTGCTGTTAGACATATAATTTATACTAGTCTTTGAAAATCATTTTAGTTGTGAATTGCAATAATTTTAAGTCTTTGTGGATAATTCTAAAAGTTGCAAAGAGATGTTCCATTCTGACTGTGGATTTTTCACTTTATCAAATTTTGCTTTATAAGTTTTGAGCTATATTGTTAAGTATATAGAAATTGAAAGTTCTGTATCTTTCTGATATATCAATATCTTAATTATATTTTTCTTTTCTCCTTTTATCTTGTTTTTACATTTACTTACATGTGTGTACATTGGTTGTATACACAAATATACATGTGTAAACATTGGTTGTATTCCTCCCTCCCCCCCACAACCTCTGCTTCTGCGCAGAACCTATTCTTCCCTCTTCTTCTCCAATTATGTTGAAGAGAAAACATAAGAGATATAATAAGAAAGACATATCAATTTTGTTAGTTTGAAATAAAGATAGCTATACAGAGATATTCCTATTGTTGCTTCCATTCACTTATGTATTGTAACCCACATTGGTTCATCTCAACCAGACCTCTTCTATACTTCCTAGTCCCCTTCCCATAGTGATGTCTGCCAATTTAAGATTACTTTATTTGCTCCTCAACAGGAGCACATCACCACATTCAAGTTTTAGATTTCCTTTACTTTCCTTATTTCTCTGGTCTGCAGTCTCTTCTTTGTGTGTGACCCATGTCCAATAATTCTATTAAATTTGTTTTAGGTCTATAATCTGCATATGAAGGAGAGCACATGATTTTAGTCACACCTTCTGAGTCTGGCTAACTTCACTTAAGATGATGTTCTCCAGTTTCATCCACTTACCTCCGAATGACAAAATTTCATTCTTTGTGGCTGAATAAATTTCCATTGTGTGTAAGTACTACATTTTCTTAATTCATTCATTGGTAGTGGGGCATCTTGGCTTTTTCCATAGCTTGGCTATTGTGACTAGTGCTGCAATAAACATGGGTGTGCAGGTGCCTTTGTAATAACCTGAGTTGCATTCCTTTGGATATATCCCTAGGAGTGGTATTGCTGGATTATATGACAGATCTATGTTTAGTTTTTTAAGAAGCCTCCATATTGTTTTCCAAAGTGGTTGTACTAGCTTACATTCCCACTAGCAATGTATGAAGGCCTCTTTTGCCCTGCGTCTTCACTATCATTTACTGTTGATGGTGTTCTTGATGATAGCCATTCTAACAAGGGTGAGGTGGAAACTTAGTGTGGTTTTGATTTGCATTTCCTTTATGACCAGGAATGGATGAGCATTTTTTCATGTGTTTTTTGGTCATTTGGATTTGTTCCTTAGAAAAATTCTGTTTAGTTCAGTTGCTCACTTCTTTATTGGTTCATTGATTTTGGGGGGAGTTTAGTTTTTTTGAGCTCTCAGTATATTCTGATTATCAGTCCTTTGTCTGATGTATAGTTAACAAATATTTTTTCCCACTCTGTGGGTGGTGTCTTCAATTTAGAGACCATTTCTTTTGTTGTACAGAAGCTTTTCAATTTCATATAGTCCTATTTGTCCATTCTTTCTTTAAGTTGCTGGGCTGATGGAGTTCTATTGAGGAAGTCCTTACCTATACCTATTGTTTCTGGGTATTCCCTGCTCTTTTGTGTACTAACTGCAGGGTTTGGGGTCTGATATTAAGGTCTTTAATCCACTTTGAGTTGACAGTAGTACAGGATGACAGGCATGGATCTAGTTTCAGTTTTCTGCAGGCAGATGACCACTTTTCCCAGCAACATTTGTTGAAGAGGCTGTCTTTTCTCCATCATATATTTTTGGTGACTTTGTCAAAAATAAGGTGGGAGTACCTGTGCAGATTCATATCCGGGCCCTCTATTCTGTTTCACTGGTCTCCATATCTGTTTTTCAACCAGTACCATGCTGTTTTTATTCCTACGGCTCTGTAATATAGTTTGAAGTTGGGTAGTGTGATACCCCCAACATTGCTTCTTTTGCTCAGTTCAATATTTTGTTATAGATAGTCACTCTCTCTCTTCTTTCACCTTTTTGCCTAAATTTCTGCCTGGTCTCATGCTAAGATAGCTCAACAGCCTTCATTTGTTTAGTGCTTGTATGACATATTTCTTGCCTGTTTTTACTTCAAACATTTCTGCTTGTCTCAGACTTGTCTCTTGCAATGTGTAGTTAGATTAATATTTTGAATACAGTCTGTTAAAACTTTGTCTTTTAAATGGGGATTACTTGAGAGGGAACTCACGATATCCTTGTTCATTAATGGCTGAATTTGTTTTTATTCTATTTATGTCTTTATTTTGGGTCATTTACTCTTCATCACCTTCTTGATTATTGTGGGCTGTACATCACACACTGAACATTTCAAAAAAGATAAAAAACAATTTGAGAGCAAGGAATGATAACAAATTCAGAAAGAATTATCTTTGCTCCTAGTGGGTGGCTAGGTTTCCCTGTATCCTCTCTAAGTGCACCCTCTGCTTGGATGTGACAAACATTCACCTTTCAAAATTTATCCTCATACATCCTCAAACTCCCATTACAAAGTAAAAGAAAGGAAGAAAGAGAAGAAAGGAGGGAATGAGGCAGGGAAGGAGGAAGGGAGAAAAGAGGAAAAGAATGGAGAGAAGGGAGGGCAGAAGGAATGAGGAAGTAGGGAAGGACTTCTCCAGTACCCACTAAGTAATGGAAGCAGTCAAGATTACAGCTGTTTCAGGCAATCTCTCCCCTCCTTCCTTCTTTTCATCTTGTTTAAAGGGCCCAGGAGCATCCCTTACTCTCTAGAGCTCCAGGGCCATCAGAAATGTATCATTTTGATCACATGAACTAACCACTTGACCTAATTTCAGTAAAAATAAGTGGGTAACAAATTAGTTCACATTCAATATTAACAAAAATAAATATTATTAATTTTTACAGAATATAACTACCATGAATCTTTATTTTAATTACTTAATTAAGACCTAAAGACCACAGTATCCCTAAGTTACTTCAGTTAAGAAGTCCTATATTAATGTAAAGAAACAACCAAACAAATGTCTGGCTTTTAGATTTTTGGAAAAAAAATTCTGGGCACCATTTCCCATCCTACCCAGGGTCCATTAAATGAATAGAGGCCTCCATCCATTTTCCATGATCTTACTCCTGAGGTAGCCCAGCTGTGGGCAGAGGAGGAATGGGATATTTGCTCAACACCTCCCTCTTGTCCACTGCAATGAGCTGTCCAAGCCCCTGCTTTTCAGAGGCATCAACCTCTCAAATCTAAATCTCCACTCACAATGCAAGTCAGCTCACTTGACGTGCTTCTGCCAACAGGTGCCATATGACTCTTCCATAGGCCCCATTTTTAAACACACTTGAATACTTGCTTCCAGCTACAGGCACTAATGTTTCTTCTGTCACCTACTCTGATCCATGGGCTATATTTTCCAAACATCTCATATCAGGAAAGGGACTAGAAAATGGTCACCTAAGAACATTTCTTTACTGAAGCAGCATACCAGGGCAATAAATCCTCTGTTCTGCCTAGTGTGTTCAAGTGATTCAGTATGGTGGCCATATGGAGAAAGAGAAGCTAAAGACACTAGCTTTTAAAATAATTTGGTCACATTTGCTTCTGTTCACATAATAACCTGAGCAAATACCTTAAAAATGACTTTTCTTATCTAACATTATACAGTGCAGTTAAAATGATCATTTCCAGTTTCCAAGAAATAGTGAGATGCATTACAAAATGTGCTACAAATCTGTGTTGAGTGTAGTAAACAACAAATTGATAAAAATAAGGTACAAGACAGCAAGCCTTATACCTTTCCATCATACTTTAGTATGCAATGCCCTTAATGACATTATAGAGATCAGGAACATGCTAGAATAACTGTCATTACCCTCTGTCTTTGAGTCAATGCAGATAGAAAATTTACTATTCATGGGAACTGTGTTAGAGTATGAAAATGTATGCTTAACATCAACTCTCAAGTTGAGTTGAAAATGTCTTTCCTTAAAAGTATCCTTGTCCATGGACCATTTGCAAAATCTCAGTTAACCTTGACAGCTACCTATAGGCTTTCCATAAAATTATCAGAATCTGAAAATCAAAATATACAAGAGAAGAAGAATTTTTCAAATATTAAAAAATTCAGATAACTGGCAACATCAAATGCACCAAATTATCATACATTGCACTATTCTAAAGGTTCTTGTGTCTTTACATTCCATGAATTGTTATTAACATTTCTTATCATAAAGCCCCATTATCTTTCTATGACTCTTGTGCAACATCATCACTAACAGATTGCCCCAGATAACTGGGGGGCGGGGGGAAATATTAAAAGCAGAGTGGATAAATGCAACATAACTCTTTGCATGTATTTTCTTTCAAGGTCAAAATCTGGCATAGGAAATTAACTTACAGCAGTTATTGCCAAGGTCATGAATTGAACATAAAAGTCAATGGGAAAACAGCAACATTTGCATTTCATATGAAGTGTGACCAATGACAGGTGCATTTGTTGCATGGCTCATAAGGCAAGCAAGGATTGCTGAAGAGTTACTACCCATTTGATAACGAAAGAAATATGTAGTGAGGTAGAATGTACAGTCATCCTTTCATGTTGCTGAACCAGGCAAGCATGTAGAAGCCACTCAAAACAGAAATGACAATGTTTTAGCACAGTTAATAGACTGATGCAATTCCAAAGGCATGCAAAACCTTGTGGGGTCAAAGAAACCTGGTGGACAAATTCTCTAAGTTCTCCATTCTAGGAATAACAAAATTTATTCCCATGATTGTAAGTCACTTCCCTAAGAGAGTCAACTACCTAGGAACACAGCCAGAAAAGATGAAACTTGGATTTCTAATTCACAGCTCTTTCCACATTGTTAATGTATTTTAAAAACTTCATTTTAAGGATAAAATTTAAGCCAAAACAAGAACAAAAACTTCCCACTCAGGGACTTTGCAGCAAGGTCCTTAGTTGAAAATCCAAAGGGAGAAAAATCATTAGCTTGAGTTAGAAAAGATAGCTCTCCTCTTCCTGCTTTTTTCACACTTTGCTTTTGATCATGGCTAACGGAGCTCATTTGTACTGTTTCCTTTAATGTTCTTCTGCCTCATGCCATCTCTTCCTTTAACGAAGGAAGATTTCAGGTTTGAAAATCAAGCCTTGAGTTACCCAGGGCCAAGTAGATTGATAACTAAGCAGGATGCCTTATTAGCAGAGGCTGAAAACAGTGAAGAAACCCAAAACATTCTAGTAAAGATTACTGTGTTCATTTCTTCTAGTTACAAAGTTACTTCTACTTTGTGGCCTAAATTGCTCCCTTTCTAGCTGAAGAATCACCTCATTAGCGTGAAGCTATAAAATATTAACAAAGGAATTATTCTTTCTTTAGAACAAGACACCTTGAACAATTTGCTCAATAAATTTTCCAATTTATGCTGTTTCATTCATTCAAGAAATGTCTATCCAAATTGTATTGGAAAGAATATGGAGAATCACCAGAAACAACATAAAAGAATAAGCTATATCTTATCATGACAAGTATTTTTACCAATGCCCTTGACCATAAACTCATATGGGCACAATTAATCCACCCCAAAATTGAAAGACTCGCTGAAATGTTTACAGGATCACAAAACATTAATGCTCTTGACAGATGTTCAATCTTTTCTTCTAGTTGAATTGTCCAAATATGTGTTTGTATGTATAAATTATCTCAATTGTTAAGGAAAATAATATATCATGTTACTTGAAAGTATAATAATTAGATCTATCAAACAAGACACCAAACTCATGAGGAAATATTTTAAATGTAATTAGAGTAGTATTTTCTTCTTCCAAATTTTCTTCATCCCCTGCCTTCCACATGGTAGAGGTGCAATGGTGGTCTTGATGAATATAAAACGAACCACACAAAATTTAAAGACTAGAAATGAAATTCACTCAAATATTAATTTCAATACTTAAGCTCATCAGATTTCTAAAAAAGTCAAAATGTTTAGTTACAAGGGACTTCAGTTATGGATAAACAGACCACCCAACTTCACAATTTTAAAGATAGGGATGACTTTTCTTATCTAATGTATGGGAAAGGTCAAAAACTGATATGAGAGAAAAATATATACCAAGTATATTCCACATTTGCTTTTGTAACAGGTTGTCTTTGGGGCTCCTATGTAATGACTTATGTTAGAAATTTTAATAATATCAGAGATTCATGGTCCTTAAGGTTGTGTTTAAAATGTTTACTGCATTGCTAGCAGACATGCTAATTAAGTTCATAAAAGTAACTTTCTGAGTTGATCCTTTTAAGGGCCAAGATTCTTCTTTCATGAAGTTAAGTACATAAATTCTTGAGATTTTTTTCACATTTTAGTATTTATACTGATGATGGACATATATCCAATATTTCTTGGAAAGGCTGAACCCTCCCAATTTAAAGAAAATAACAACAGCTTCCATATGCAACATAATGCACTATTAAACTTGAGACAGCCAATGAAAGGCAGGTAACGAATCAGCCACAGACCTGAATAGTACTTACCCATTCAAACCCAACATAGCAAGATGTAAAAGAAATTCTTCAAAGAAAATTCATTGAGATTAAACTTAAGTAACCACTATAAGTTTCAAAGTCCTTCACAAGTTCCTTTCTTAAAGAAAAATATGTATTTACATGGAGTAAACTGTAAGCTTATCTGTCTTCTCGCTTCATTGTAAAGGAGAGATATGTTATATGGAGAGCTAGCAGGTGTCCAGAGAATCCTGCATAGAAACCACAATTTCTTACCACAAACATCTTTCCATCTATTTTTTGAAAAGTCCAAAAATTTACAATTATTTCTAAGATGTGTCTCCCAAGAATATTATATGTATAATAGACTTAATTAAATGTAATAACAGGTCATTTTATTAAATATTTTAGCTTTCTTTCATCATGTTCAGAATAAAATTTGTTAAAATTTTAGAACTCTTGTAAATGTCACAATTTGCCTCCAACACAATAGTAAAAATAAAATCAATTTTACTTTATGTAGGGAAAGAAATTATTCACTTAAATGGCCTATTTAGTAACTTAAAAAAAATCCTACAAGAGGGTCCTCCTAAAACACATGAGTTTAAGAAAAATGAATTATGTTGTTTAATACTATCATGAGTGAGCAGATAGCTGCTTTCCAGGACAGTGATATCAAAGGTTGTGAAGGAATTTTATAAAATAAGTCATGATTGTATAATGGGGAGTCTTTTCAGTCAGGTTCATTACTGGTGAGTCATCCTTACAAAGGGAGGAAGATAAAAATACCTCTCATGTTAGTTCCAGTCAAGAGAGCATTCAAATAGAACACAAACACTTACACATACACAGACAAAGAGAGAGACAGACACACACATGCGTACACACACACAGAGGATAACAAAAATTGGGATAAGGAGAGAGCTGAAGGTAAAGCAATAGGCACATAGTTTCTATATTTGAGAAATAAAACAAGTGTATTACGCTTTGATTCTTTCCAAAATATTGAACATCTGACTCTCTGGCTTTGCTCTTCACCTCCATGACTAAGTCATACACCCAAGGACAAAAAGTTACCAAGAGGCAGACAGAAGTGAATTCTCTCATAGTTTGCTTAACACTGAGCTATGATAGAGAATAAACCCCATCTGCAAGGAAAAAATTTTGTATTAGTAATACTAAGTACTTTTGACATCGTCAATTAACATGCAATTACAAACAAGGGCATCCGTGCCGCTTCTCTCTGCCTCCCTGCCTTTATGTCCTTGGGTTTATGACTCAGCCATGGAAATGAAGAGCAAGGCTTGGGAGTCAGCCACACCTGCTTCACATGCTCCCAATAACCATCCTAAAGACTAATCTTCTATTTAAACTCTGTGCCTTGTTTTCTAAAATAAAGACCAGAACATTTATGTCACAGATCTGTCATGAAGTTTAAATGAAAAATGTGAATAGTAACATCTAGAAACACCTTTGAAGATTGACTTTGGAATGAAAAATGAAAGATAGATCTGCATAATAGGCATAGGGTGTAGGGGGATTACTTGTGGGAGGGGGTGGGTGAATGGAGGAGATGGAGGTGAAGAAGTATTGTTGATAGCCTTCATAAACATATATGGAATAAAACAATGTTACAATTGCTTTAAGTGGGGCAGGGAGGGGGTTGCAGGATGGTGGGAGATTGTGGGGGTGATCTAACCAATATACAATGTAAGGCTACTAAGAATTTGCACAATGAATCTCCCCTGTACAATGAATATATGCTAATAAAAATGAAAAAAACTGAACACTAAGTAAGCAAAGTGCTTTCTTCACAATAAATGAGAGGCATTATTAAAGTGATTTAAAATCCATAATTTTATAAATCCCAAATTTCATGAAAACTATGCAAAAATTGCATGGCAGAGATGCAAATGTAAAAATCATGTTGCAATACTTATGTATTCAGAGAAAAATACCAGAAGCCCAAAGATAACTGTAAGTGGCCTTTCCATCCTTACACACATCACTATGATTTACATTCTTCAGTGTAGGCCTGTCTTGGGTTTTTTTTTTTTGGCTATAGACAGAGCCATAGAGACAACTCAAGGTTTTCAGGTCATTTGAAACTGAAGCATTTTCTCCATTTGGTTAATAAAAATGTACTGTCTTTTTAAATAATTTTTTTTGTTCTAAGACAGTTTTAAAATCTGAGGGAAAAATGCCAAGATAAATATTACAGTAGCATATATACGCTGTATATCAAGAAAGATTATCTCCCTCTGTGACTGTGGAGATGAATGTTATTATATTCCTTTTAGACACTCTTTTTGTATTTATTAATGCTTCCTAAAATATTAATCACAAGAAAAATAGAGGTTTGGGTCTGAAGAAGTTTTTTGTGCACCATACCGAGCAGTCTAAGCTAATAATACAAACGATTTGACAACACACTAATGAAAATGCTGTGTTAGTTGAATCCTTGCTGTACTGAACTAAGTGAGGGCTGAGTTCCAAAGAAATTTTGACTCTTGCAAGCCTCTTTAAGCCCAATGAAATGTGTTCCTATTAAAGTTACCAATATCTTTCAAAGGATACACTATTGCCAATTATACTTACCCTTCATTTTAAGGAGAGAATTTTAAAGAGAGTCAAATGAGAATATTTCTTCTTCATCATTAAGCATGCTCAGATAGTTGACATAAGGTAAAGGTTCTTCATATTATAGCAAGACTTTCTAACGTATGGATAATTGAAAGACTGTACTTGGTGTTTTCATTTGTATTTTCAATTCAGCATAGTGAGTCAAACTGAAGGCTCCAGAACCGACTTCCTCCATCCAAGCTCTGGCTTCATAGAGGGAAAAGCATGGTGAACCAAGTGAGCTGCGTGTGAAAAGGTGCTGCAGTTGGGCCATGGCCTCCAACATGAAGGGGCGGAAGGCTGAATTTTTGGAGAAGAACAGGGGGAAGTGGTTGGTGCTGAGATCTGAGAACGTGCAGGAACCACATCCTGTTTGCCTCATAAATACAAGAAACATCACCTGCTGTTTTATTGCACAGGACTCATTAGAGGATGCAAGGGGATGGTGCCGTAATTTGCTGAGATAGTGACATAAATTGGGAATATTCTGGGAAAATTTACTTGATGGTCCTCCCTATATACGAGTGATTACCAATACTTCAGATCTTGATCAAAGTGAGATATGGAGCTATGGGAGTCCATTGATGATTTATCCAACTTATATTTTAAATATTCCCTTGAGGAGCATAGATATGTATCTTCTAGGAAACATTATGTTTCTTGTGAATTATTTATAATCTATAATAAATGCAGTGAAGGATACATGGGTTTTGAGAGTAAATTTAATACAACAAAAGCACAGATACACCAGTATGTTTATTGTGAATTCCCACTGCTGTCAGTAATTATTTAAGTAAAATTTGGCTTCCTCTGTTTTAAGGAAAATAATTAGGACTTTTGAACTTTAACATACTAAAATCCTGAGATTTCCTATATAAAAAGTTTGTTCCCAATTTTTCTTTCTGTTCTTGTAATAAAATAGAAATTAGCCTATCATTATTTCTGGCTAATATTCATTATAGGGAAATGCAAATAACAGGAGGGAAACAACAACTAACAATAAATGGCTGGCTTTCGGACCCTTGCCTGTCTTTCTTCAAAGCCATTACCATTCTGAATGAAATAAACATTATTTCCATGATATCTATGACCCATTGGTTTCATTTTAAATATTAAACATAAAACACAGAGAAAAGTATGTACAATATTAATTTGTGGATTTTTTTGGAAAATTGGAAAATTAAAAAAAAAATATATATATATATATACATGTTGTTTGTTTTGATCTGAGAAACAGAAGTGGACTAAACTTTGGCTACTTAAAAGGCTGGGAAATAAAACAAGATTTGTATTTGTTCTGAAAATTAATGATGCTAACTCTCAGGTACCAAAAGAAGAATGCCTAGAACTTTATAAATATTAGCAGATTTCCCTGCCCATATCAGAAAATTCTATTTATGAATCCCATCAGTCCTGCCATTATCTGGAAATCAGCTGTACCCACATAGGAGTTCTTTCTAAATTTGAAAAATAAATGATGAGAAATTGTATCACACCAAATATAAGATGCAGAAATTGGAGGAAATGTTTTCCTTCATTTCAAAAGATTCTACACCAATAATAGATTTTAAAGAAAGGGCTTAATTGTTTGGATTGCAGACATCAGAAAAATTGAATAGCTGGTAACTTTTTTTGTGAGGAAACTTGAAAACTAGTTTATATGAAATAGTAGCAAAAGAAGGTTAGTTTTAACTGTGCAGCTTCAGTTAATAGTAAGCATTTTTTGCCCTTGCTACCTCAGTTTAAACAATTAAAAGAGGCTGGACATGATTCAGTATACCTGAATGGCCCATAAATAACATCTACTAGATTTGAGGGACTTGGTTCTCAGACTAACTATGGAATACTAAAATGCTCTAAATCACGTTCTTATAAACAGCCCAGCTTTTGGAATCCTGAGATTGCTAAGGGTGCCTCCTAGCATGTATAGGGAAAGGACCTGCTGACTCTTCAGTTTAGTAAATCTACTGACTCTTGGCCTTTGGTCATGATTTTGAAATACAGGAGTAGAAAACAAGAAAGAATGGGATGACTCTTAAATAAAATAACAAAAGACATTTATCATTTGTACTTTTGATAAAGACATTTTCATTTGTTTTTATTTCATAATTCTACTATCAAACGTGAAAGTTAAAAATGGTAGTCATATATATGTATGTGTATGCATGAATTTAATAGCTTGGAAATTGATTTTACAATTTTGCCATTAAGAAAGTGAAATAACACATTTAACAGTTTGAGAGTTGGGAGGTATTGTGCTCAATTGGAGTTATCAGGTATGAGACCTTTAGAAATAAGACAAAATCTGCCTGAAAAGATTTTCAGCTGTTGAAACACAGTATCTCTTAGATTTCAAATGATGACAAAAATTCTTTTATTTTTAAATTAGAATCACCAATGCCTTGAGGAGTTTTGTAGAAAATGAGGTATTGGTTATTAACTTTTATATAGTTCTAAGCACTGTTGATATCTGTAAAGAAAGGATTTTGAAAGATAATGGAAAACCAAACATTTACTCAAGAAATGAAATAAGATTTTTCAATGTACAATAACAAAATAAAATTATCTTAATTATATTCAATTGCCAGAGATCACCTATATTCAATAGCTTCACTGTTCTGTAGTTTTCCCGTAAAATAGGAAGTCTGGAAACCACATTTACTAGACTCCATTGTTAATGAGGTTCCAGCTTTGACTCTACAATGAAAGGAACTTGAACAACTGGTTCATTATATATGATATGAGTTCTGTGCATTATGGAAAAGAAATAGTCATCTATTATCTGAGTAACTCTGTCCTCAGGCTACAAAGAACTTCAGTTCTGAAATGTTCTTCATGTCACATGCATTAGTAAAGAGAGTTTTAAGCTACTCAGAGTAATAAGCTAGAAGCATTTCAACCTGTCTTGTTTTGTTCTTGGTGACAGTAAGAAACCAACCTCAATGAAAAGGAAAATTTGCATGATCTATCAGCCTACTGTGCAATGCTCTGAGAATCTCCCTGGAAACTGGATTGTTAATAACACTAAAGGAATATTAGACTAAACAAGATAATGAGAATGGCAACTAAAAATAACCAGCAAGAATTTTGCTTCTCTGATAATATATTTTACCAAGAGATGTTTTATGAATTAAATACTGTTCCCATATTTTAATATAATTTATTTATTAACAGCCACATAGTCAATCATATGAAAAATATCCATGTTAACTGAAAAAGCAAGATAATTAAGTAGTTAAATCTGGGAAAAGAGTTTCTTTCTTATTTGGAGCCATTTTTAATGGTAAAGTTATTTTTTTTCTCAAGTCAGTCAATACAGACTTTAATAAAAACCATCTCTATGAAAGACCTGAGGAGTTGCTACGTATATGGATAGTGGATTCAATTAGCACAGCAGTATCAAATTCTAATCACACTCTTCTGATGCTAAAAATGTTTGCTGACTCTCCATTGCCTGATGAGTTAAGTTCCAACATCTCATGTAAGCATTAAAGATCATCATAGTATCCAAACACTTCATCAGCTCTCATTATTCATTTATATGAGTATTCCTCTTCAGCCTCTTTTACCACCTTGGTTATCCTTAACTGGCAATCTTTAACACTGTCTCTTTCACATATTTCATGTACTTTACTGAATAACCTTCCCCTAAGAGATTATTAATTTTTTCTCCTCATGATCCCCAAACTTAAATTTTGTCCATCTAAACAAGACTAATTCTCTTACTATAAATTGGCAATAGTATTTGTCACAGCTAAGCTAACAGTTGAATTTGTGGAAATATGGCTAGCATTCCATGAGGAAGGAATTGAAAATGATGGTGCAATTATGACATATAAGAATAGCTAAAGTGAGCGAATGTGTTTGTAAGACATTAAAAAAACTTGGGTGTTGGGGGTTGAAGGATCTTAAATGAACCAAGAGTTCCAGCCAGTATAGAGTTGCCCTATTTCTACCAAGAATCTTCCTTCTTAAAAGCAAAATCCCAACACATGCCACAACAGCCATAGAAAGATTCTGAGAATTAGATATAAGAAAGGGAACTCACAAAGAACATTAGAATTTTGAAATGACCTGGTGGTGAGTTCCTAGAGATTTTCTTTTTACTTCCCTTTTTCCCATCTGGGAGAAAGTGGCACAAGGTCCTGGTTGCCTATTTCCCCTTCACCATTCAGTGTGGCCCAGAGGTAAAAGGAGCTTACTGTCCTTACATGGGCAAGAGGTGGTGTGAGTCAGTGCTTCATGTGACCCAGAGTGATGTCAATGAGGCCCAGAAGGAAGCTGAACATCACCCCTGTTGTATAGATATACTACACCTAAACTAGAGACTGCCTGTGAAAAATGGAGACAGAATAGGATACTAAGCCTTACAACATGCTATGCCAGATATCCAGACACAAATGAAAAACTCTCCTCATAGCAAGAATTAATCACAAATTAAATAAGAACAACATAATCAAAAAATGCCAATGATAAGATAACTAAGCAGCAATTATAATATTTTAGTAGACAGTTATAAACACTCCTGAAATATATTTTTTAAAAGTTGATTAGCAAAGAACTAAAATATACAAAAAGCAAGCAAAAAGAAATTAGAGAATATTACTGGCAGATTGGCTCAAGTGATAGAGCACCTGCCTAACAAGCATGAGGCCCTAAGTTAAAACCCTAGTACCACCAAAAAAAGGAAATTAAAGAATTGAAAAAACAAAATAACCAAAATAAAAATATCACTGGATGGGCTTAGTAGTACATTAGAGATGACAGGAGAAAGTATGAAGGCAAAGATAGATTACTGGAAAATATTCAACATTAACAAGAAAAAATTAGAAAATAAGTGAACAGAGCCTCAAGGAGATGTGGGACAAAACAAAATTGCATTTCTTTCAGGAAAGTCCCAGCAAAAGATGAAGATACACTGAAAAGTATCCAAGGACAGCTAATTTGACAAGTTTAGCAGAAGTCATTAGCCTACAGATTCAAGAAGCCAAGTGAATTATAAGCAGAATAAGCCTAAAGAAATCTACGCAAAGACATATGATAATCAGTCTTCTGAAACTAAAGACAAAATCTTGAAAGAAGTCAAATAGAAATGGCAATTTTTGTATATGGGAACAACAATTTGAGTGATAGCAGAAAGTTTAATCTGGAACTATGGAAGCCATTTTTAAGTCCTGAAAAGAAAGGACTGTCAATCCTGAGTTCTACACTCTGGGGAAGACATCCTTCAGGACTGAGGGAAATGAAAGACACTCAGGGCGGAGTGGAGAGGGGTGATTTTTAGTATGTGTAAGAAAATTTATTGCTAAAAAACCTACTCTCACAAGGAAAAGACAAGTGGAAGTTGTCTGAATGGAAAGGAGGTAGTAACAGCAATAGTCTGGGATTTGAGAAAGTAAAAATGAACAAAAGAATGGTTAAAGTTAGAGGCAAACACAATAAACTATCCTTTCCCTTATGAATTTTTACTACAAAGTGGCAAAATGATAACATTGCCTGTTGTAGTGGTCAATAAATGCAGAAAAAATTTTAAAACATTTATATTTTAAATGTAGAAATTACAAAAAGACCTAAATGGAAATAAGATTTTTGAGCTTCGCTCCAAGTGGCAAAATGTCAATTTTAATTGACTGGGATAAGTTGTTGTACATATATTGTAATACCTAGAGTAATCTGCATGAAAAATTTATTAAAAATATAAATGACAAAATGGAGCTTGAAAAAATTCTGGAGTAACCCACAGAGGAGAGAAAGAGCAACAGACACAGAGACAGAGACAAAGAGACAGAGAGACAGAATGAGAATCAGGATTAACATTGAGGCAGGCTAGAAGTAGAAATGTTTGGGGCTCATGCAGGTTGCCTAGGGATGGCCAGACCACCTTCACCTGGCTGGGAACCCCCCATGCCCGTCCCCACTCATTCATTAGTGGGCGGGAACCTCCTGGGCCGGCCTTCCTGTGGGATAGGGTAGGTTTTTAAGGCACCTGAAAAAAAAAACAACACTATGCCAGCAGATCCCATCTGTGCCCACCTTGCTCTCTGCTTCTTCCCTCACCCAGGAGAACAGGTGATTCCCCTTTCCTCAATAAAGCTATCCTCCCTCATTCCATCTCTTTGGATTTTTCTGTTTGCTCTGTTTGGAATTTTCCATTTGGAGCACAAAAAACAGGATCTTTTGATCACGGACTGCACCAGTGCCATTAGCAATTAAAAAAGCAAACAAAATAGAAAAAGAAAGTGTGTTAGGCTCTAAAATAGCAGTAATTACATTAAGTATAACTGATGTAACTATATTAATTTAAAGACCAAGACTGCAGTCCTTAAGAAAAAAATCTTATCAAAATATATGCATTGTATAGAGCTCATTTCAAATAAAACATACATAGAAGGCTGACAGTATAAGTAGGGAGGTGTATTGTGACCTCCAACTGAGAAAATGCAAATTTATAAGTCATCTTCAAAATTTGATATAAATTAGAGCTTGGGGTAGAGGTGGCAAAATAATTGGCCATATTTAGATATAAGTGCAAAGTGGTGACTCCATTTCTCTGAGAAAAACTATAACTATATGAAGTGGAATGTGACACAGATCATAATAATAGAATAAGCAGAAGAATTTATGCGATCTTGTTTTATATTTTATGATATGTAGATAATGAAACTCATAAAAATTATAACTGCAGTTACCTGAGTCATTTGAATTTTTAGAACATCCATTCTGAATGTGTTTAGTTGTCATTTCATGCATATATACACGTATCGGTAAACTAAAGCATTCATTGTGTACTGATGGAGTTCTTCTGTCACTCAGTCTACCAGGAGCAGGAGAGGAAGTGGTGTGCCAAAGTGAATCACTGCAAATGGACTGCAAGGAAAGTTTTGAGAAGACATGAAGAATAAAAATGATGGTGATAGCCACACTGTGAGCAACCAAAATGGATCAGAAATTTTTAAATTACATATAATTCATATAGAGAAAAGATATTGTATGCACTGAGGTAATATATTCAGTATTTTCTTTAGAATTTTTCAGGAATAAAAAGGGTTAAATCAGCAAAAACTTTGATATGTGTTGAAGATGGTAGGGTGGAGTGTTAGGCGAAGATATTGTGCTGTTTTCTTCACTTAAAGTTTCTACAATACAATTTTGAAAAGCCTAAGGTCATTTAAAGTTCTAGTGAACTAGGGTTCGTACTCATAGTAGGAGTAGGAATGTTCATGAAGGTGGGGATGGTTGATCCATTGTCCTTGAAAACCCCAACGTTGTGTGATTGCTAACTTGTTTTTATTTCCTTCATAATTTTATTCAACTCTCCCCACTCTTCCATGTCAAGTAGCAACCATTAAAATATAGTTAGTGTATGTTTTTTTAGTAAATTCAATCAAAATATGTATTGTTACAATATTTTCAAATTTGGAATAGTTACAATATGTGTCTCTTTATTTTTAGTAAGAAACAAGTTTTTCAGATCCAACATATTATCTCAGATCCTATTCAATAGCTATCACACGTGTCAGTCATCCTCATCCACCTGGCCAGCAACGGACATTGTCTACTTTCCAATCTGAACACCACACTTAACATTTCAGTAAGTGTTCTCATAAATGAACTGTGGACCTGTAAAAGCATTTCCTGGGAACAGATCTAGTGAATGGAACATAGACGTACACCAATGATACTCAGTAGCACCATAGCATTTCCTGGGATGGGATGAAGCCACCTGCACTGCCTGAGTTTCTACTCCTAGCATTTTCTAATATGATCAATGTAAAGTGATATCTCAATTTTGCATTTGTGTTTATTTAAATACTGTGAGCGATCTATGTTAATTAACATTTTCAACATCATCATAGTCACAAGTGTCCTTTGCAATATTTTCTTTCACCATCAAAGAATAGTGTGTATTTCTCTTCTGTGCTTATATTTATTTCTGATTGTGCTGTTTACTGTGACCAGTGAAATATGAACAGAAATAATCTGTGTCATTCATAAGCAGGAATTTCAAGTGACAGTGTACATTCAGATATGAGCTTTTTTTCCTATTAGCGACAGTGACAGCCTTCCAGATAGAGGTTCCTGTGCTACACTATGCCTGGTCAGTGTAGGAGTCGAGATACCAGGTCACCTGTGATTGACATACAATGTCAGCTGAAGACAAATCACTGGTAGTGTAAGCCATCAGATTTTAACAGGTGCCATAACTTAGAGTCTTCTGACTGACATACTACTGTTTATCTCTTTTCTTATTAAGATGGATGTCTTTTTCTGTTTTATTTATAGTGATTTCTTATCCTATTTTTCCTTTGTCAGTTTAGGCAGCAAATGTTCTTTTCTGTTATTTCTCTATTAACATAGTACATATGTAACTTTCTTTGGTTTTGTTGTGCTTTTGGGTTTTTTTTTGTTTTTTTTTAGCTATGCTGGGGTTTGAACTCAGGGCCCTGCACTTGCTAAGAAAGCACTCTACACCTGAGCTATATCCTGAATGCTTTTTTTAAAAAACTTTTTTCATTTATTCACATGTGCGTACATTGTTTGAGTCATTTCTCTCTCCTGTCCCCCTCCCCCACCCTCTCCCTTCTTTTCCCCTTCACTTCCAGGCAGAACCTTTTCTGCCCTTATCTCTAATTTTGTTAAAGAGAAGACAAAAGCATAATAAGGAAACAAAGTGTTTTTGCTAGTTGAGTTAATGATAGCTACACAGAGAGATTCCTAGCATTGCTTCCATGTACAAATGTGTTACAGCCCAAGTTGATTCTTCTCTAACTGATCTTTACACTGGTTCCTGATCCCCATCTCATGTTAACCTCTGTCACTTTAAGGTTTCTGTATTAGTTCCTCTGGAGTGGGGGCATCAAACACTTCCATGTTTTGGGTTTTCTACCTATTCCTATATCTCCCGTATGTGCTCTCCCCTTAGTGTGTGACCCAAGTCCAACCACATTGCTGTGTTTGCCCTAGATCTAAAGTCCGCATATGAGGGAGAACATACGATTTATGGTCTTCTGGGCCTGGCTGACCTCGCTCAGAATGATGCTGAACACTTTTTTTTGCTTTAGTGATTTTTCAGGTATAGTGTTATGGTTTTGACTACAGCCAGTCTTAGTCAAAGATTCTACCTATTCCTTCCACATTGCAAACACACCCAGGTAATTTTCTGAGATAGGGTCTCACTAACATTTTGCTCCATTTGTCCTTGAACCATGATTCTCTCAATCTCCACCTGAGATCAGTTGATTCTCCTGATCTCTCACTGGCTGAGCATACAGAAGTGAGCAACCACAACCAGCCCTATGGGTTCTTTATTGAATGGAAGCCCTTACTTTTCCTGTAATCTATTTTCATCTTTTTATAACTTTATTATTAACAGTACAAAATTTTATGTAGTATATTTCTCCATCCCTATGTTAAGATGTAGAGAGAAATCATTTAAAGCAGTTGTTCTGAGATCTATTCAGATGCTTTCTAGGGTGCACCTTCCCTGAAGGAAGAAGAAAACACATGACCATGACTAATCTCCTTGCAAAGTGGACATCTCCATAAGTTTGATAATAGCATTTTTCCAAAAGGAAATACTTTATAGTTTTAGGATTCTTATCAGGATAGTAAATAAACCCTGAATATATGGGGTTTAGAAGTATGGCTCCCTAGAAAAGGCCATGGAAGCTTCCCTACTTTCTGGGTGTGGAATGGAAGTGAACACTACTGGCTGAGTGAGGCAATCATGAATTCCCACCTGAAGAAGTCACTTGCTATTCTGAGAGTCAGTGTGTTCAATACGGAAAGAATGACCTGCAGAGCCTATGTCTCTTCATTTACTAAGATGTTCTTATATGTCTTGTGTTCATTAGTCAAGATGTGTGTGTGTGTGTGTGTGCTTAATCTTGGAAACTTTATATTTTTAATATCAAAGATTTTTTACTTTATTATAATTCATAGTGTTTTATTATTTCTGAGAAGTAATAGCAATCTTATAAATCATTTTATAACTTACCACTCTTTTATTCTATTACTTTTTCTAACGTGATGATGTTACCAAAAATAACATCAGGATAGTTTTTTTGATCTGTTTCTTAATCTGTTTTCATGTTTTTTTCTCACAATTTTGGCAAGAATTTCTGCACGATGTTAAATGGCAGCAGTGCCAATACACACCCTTGCCTAGTCCTCAATCTCACCATGTTCTTCTACATCATGTGAGATAATCACAGTTTTCCTCCATTAGTTTGTTCCTGCAATGAATTACATGAGTATATTTTCTACTGTTGAGCCACTTTATCATTCCTCAACAACTCTTATCTTGATCATGGTATTATTTTTAATGGTATGCTTGAATTCATTTGGATTATATTTTAAGATGTCTTTTGTACACATATAAGCACTAGTCATTTTATGCAAGATTGTGCTCCAGTAATAAATAAAACCAGATTCAAGTTTCATTCATGCGTATCCCTCTACAGGTCCGGAAGTTCCCCAAAGGAAATATTCTCCACTTGACCATGCTGTAGCAATTTCTAATGCAGTTGTTAAGTGGAATCAGCTTAATTCCTTTCTTGCACTTAATTATCTCCAACAAACCTTGAGATTAAGACGGAACTGGCTTGGAAACACAAGGTGAAATTGTCTGTTTTCTGAAGAGTTTATCAGATGTAAGCATTAATTGGTCTTTTAGCCTTCTTGAGAATCAATCTTTTGCTCATATTTTGACCTCAGTGCCATTTACTGATACATTTATGTGTACCTGCATTGGTTCACATTTTTCAAAATTTCTTCAAGTCTGTGTTTAAGTTGAGAAGCACACATAAAAAAATTGTATAGCTATTTACTTATTTTATGTTCTGCCTTTTGCTTATATTTTACTTTCATTAGCCTTATCAAAAGTCTATTCTCATTTTTGTTGGTTTTTAAATTTTTTCTAGATTCTGTTATCATTTCATTGATTTTTGCTCTTATAATTTTCATATTTCATTGAATAAAATGATATGTATTATAAATAGCACCACTATCTTTAAGTACAACTAAGAAAACATGGTACGATTCATTCTTATTAGAAATGGCAAGGTGAATCCTGAATCAGAAAGACTAAGATATGAGTAAATATGCATTTTGGAAATTCTGATCACTTGCTCTGTTTCTAACTTGTAGTTTAGTAATTGGATTATTTATTTTTGAGTTGTAATTTCACCAGGTATATATTTAAAGTTATAATAGTTCTTCTGAAGACAGTTTTAGCTTTGGCACACTCAAATTTTTACATAGAATAATTTCATTATCATTGAGTACTGTTTCTTAATTATTCAATAATTTTATTTTCCATTAAAGTTTAGCTAGTCAAGTAGAATTAGTTATTTTAATACATATATATGTATATATATCATACACTTAGCAGCAAATTTATAAATATTTTTCAATGAAAGCTAGAGAACATTGTAAACATTAAACTAGGTAAATAAATAAAATGAAAAAGAATGCTGAATGCTAAGATGGTCAATCTTCTTAAAATTTTTATACAGTTATATGATATTACAATTAAACTCAGAATCATTTTTGCAGAAATTGAAAATTTTTTTCTGAAATCTGTTTCAAAATTCAAAATAACTATAGTGACAGAGATAGTTTTGAAAAAGAAGAGAGTTAGGGAACTTAGGCTTTCCATTTTAAGACTTACTCTATTATATTTTGGTTCCAACCATCTGGTATTAAAACATGGGTTGGAAAATCAATCAGTGTAGGAGTGTAGATTTCAAGTATCAATCACCACATTCATTGCTCAATGATTTTCAAAATAATAATCAATGTAATTGCACACAGGAAACTGCTTTTGATCAAACAGTGCTGGGAAAGCTAGTTATCTATATAGAAGAAGAATTAAAAATTGATCCTATTTGACACCAGGCAAGAATTAATTTGAAGATTGCATATCTATACATCAAAACTAAAACTTCAAATTAGATAGAAGAAAATAGAGGTGAATGTAAGAAAAAGTTTATTAGATTGATTACAGAAAACCTACTGTTAAAAAAATTACTAATGTACATTTTACCAAAACTTAAAATGTTTAGTTATTTCAAATATTGTTGGCAAAATGCAAAATCAAACCAGCCAACCAGGCCATTGGAAAATATATAATAGGGAAAACAATATTAAAAATATTTTTCAAATAAAAAATAAAGGTACAATTTAATTTTTAAGCAGGCAAATGATATTAGTAATTCAGAAGATAAAATTATATAAATTACCAATAAACACAAAAAATAGAACATAAAATCTTAGTCATCAGAAAATTCAAAATGAAAATACCCTAACATATTTCCACATAAGCAATATAGTGTTTGAGTCTTATGACTGCTTAAGACCAAATGTTTTAGAAAGAATGTGAGGTGACTGGAGCACTCATACATGGCTGGTAAGAGTTTATAATAGCACAGCTATGTTGGAAAACTGGAAATTTCTTACAAAATTTACCTTACTAAGATGTATACTAGGTCTCTGAAACTCCACTTCTAATTTCCCTGAGAAGTAAAATCCTACATCTACCAAAAAGAACCACAAAAGAATATCCATTGATGATTTTACCATAATGTCTCTAACTAAGCATAATCTAAATGTCCATCAAAGACAGGCAGGGGGAAAATGTTGGAGTCTATTTCTGTAATGGAGCATTATGTAGCAGTACAAATGAATAAACTCTGATACATTCACAACATGAAAAAATATCATCCACATTGTACTGTGTAAAGGAAACTGGACAGGAAAGGGTATATACTTTACATTTCTATGTATATTAAGTTCAAGAACAGGTCAAACTCATCTATGGAGAGAGAAAGGAACACTCATTATGCTTTGAGGTAGGAGAATTAGAACCAAGTATGAGAGAATTTCTCAGGTGATGGAAATGTTCTACATTTAACTGGTCTGATGGTTACACCGTGTGTGTGTGTGTGTGTGTGTGTGTGTGTGTGTGTGTGTGTGTGTGTATGTGTGTGATGTCAAAATCTGCCAAACTCTTTAATAAGGACTATGTATTTACTGGTAAATAAGTTATATCTTGAGTTTTCAAAAATATGTTATCCAGCTAACATCCTTATTGTCACATTAATCTGTCCCTTATCTACCCAGGCTTCACCTCTCCATGAACCTGCCTCCTTCATATATCAGTTCAAGATAGTCTTTAATGTCCACAGGAATTTTTCATATTATTGTAGTTATTTCTTCATATCAGGATTTCCCTCCAATTTCTATACTTTCTCCAGTATTAATTTTGAGAGCTCATTCTATCATAAGAAAAACTACATACTAGATATTATTGTTCGCAGTGAACACTGGAAAACAACAACTGCTTTTATGACTCTTGACTTGTCCAAGAGGTCATAGTTATTAGGCATTTGAAGCCAAAAACATAAAAAATAGATTCTGGGTATTTTCAATTTGATATTGATAGAGGTTAAATTCCTGGCATATACATTAAACCATTGTTTTCCCCAGGCAGAGATAAGCATTAGTCCTGGTCCTATTCAGAATCTTAATATTAGTCTTCTGTAGTACCACTGAAGTATGAAATGAAATCCTAGAAGACCATTTTTCTCTGGGAAACCTGGCTATTGTTGTTATTTTTACATGTGTAAAAGTAATGTGAGGAGAAATTTTCTATGAATTTTAGTACTTGAAGGAAGGGAACATTTTTTCCTTAAGAGAAACAAAGGTTCATGAAGATATAAATTAAGAAGAAACATTCAGGAAAATAAAGAATTTTTTAAAAGGGCTCATGTCTGTTGAGACATGAAGAACAGCTTCCACTCCATGCTCCCACTGTCATGATATCCAACCAAGTACACTGGGCCAAGCAAACATGGACTGGAAGGTCTGAAATTGCAAACCAAGACCAACACTTTCTCCTTTAAGTTGATGTGTCACATATTTTGGTCACAGTGGCAAAAAACTAATACAGAAATTTGGTGCCAGGGTCACCTGAGACTGAACTTGGTCATGTGTTTTTTAAGCCTTTGGAACTGGTTTGCAGCAGGAATTTGAAACAGTGTGGTGCAAATGTGTACACAAGTATATAAATGGAAAAATGAGACCTGTTGAAACTATTCCAGGAATGGGAGAGAGGAGATTAAGGATAATGATGGAGGGGATGAATTCAACTATGATATTGTAAGAACTTTTGTAAATGTCACAATGTACCCCCAGAACAGTAATACCAAAAAAAAAAAAGTTTGGAGAAGGAAGTTATTTTTAAAAGTGTAGGATGCATAGGAAATCAATGCGAGTCAACTCCCTGTATAGCTATCCTTATCTCAACTAGCAAAAGCCCTTGATCCTTCTTATTATTGCTTATACTCTCTCTTCAACAAAATTAGAGATAAGGGCAAAATAGTTTCTGCCAGGTAACGAGGGGCAGGGGAAGGGGGAAGAAATGACCCAAACATTGTATGAACATATGAATAAAATAAAAAATTTAAAAAAAAGTGTGGGATGCTGTAAGCAGAGCTGAATGAGCAATTCTTGTGAGAATTCAGACAAGAATGCTGACAGGAAAACAGACAGTGAAGTCCAGGCTTATGAGGCTTCAGATAGGAATAAGCACTCTATTGGAAGTTGAACTACAGGTCATTTATGTTATATTCTGGAAAAGAATTTATCCGCATTGGTCAGTGTCCTAAGACTTTGTGGAGGACTGAATTTAAAGGTGATGGACTAATTAATCTGGCAGAGGAAATTTGAGCCAGCATAGCCTTCAGATTGGGGCATATTTGTTGCTAGTGTCTTTTAGCCAGATTTTCAGCAAGAATTGAAAGCAAAAGGCAGAGCAGATTTGAAAAACATTCAATCTGGCCATAAAAAGAGCAAGTAGAAGGTTATCCTCAAGAAGGTTATCTTGAGTTATCCTCAAGAAGAGTATAGTTGTTAAAGAAGATAGCACCATTTAAAAGAACCTTAGCACTAGCACTCTGCACTTGAATAATAGGAAAGATGCCTGAAGGCCTCTCAGGAACTGGCCAGATCCAGATCGGAAGGCACAGGGGTATAAAATTATAAACGTCAGTGAAGGACTTTTCCTTGAAAAGACAGACCTCTAGTCACCCTGCCTCCACAGGGCAGCCTATCACCTTGTTTCCCTGGATTCCTTACATGCTGCTAAGCAGTCCATGTTTTTGGAGGCCACTGCAGCTATTTTCCCAGGGGGCATCCAGCTACTATTCCAGCTGCCAGCAGACCTTGGCATTGTTCACGTGATGCTGGTTTTGCAAGCGTGCAGAATGCAAGAATTTGGGCATCATAAAGGTTCCACCTAAATTTCAAAGGAAGGCCTTCAAGGCCAAGTAATGGGGTAATGTGTGCCAGGATTAAGATCCTCAAGTCTCTGAGAAGTTGATGCATGGAGCTTAGAAAAGGCAGAGAAGCAGTCAAAACCCCAGAATGGTAAAGATGCCAGGAATGTGGACCATCTGCTGAGGAAGGCCACAGTCAACCAGTGGCACACTAACCAGAGTCATAATAACACTCTAAACAGAGTTCTAGACCAAGGCCCTACTCCAGGTGTTCTAACATGTCAGGTAGTGCCATTTGCTCCAATATACTAACGAAATAGATGAGTAGTTGTGAGAGCAGTAATGAAGGAAAGGAAAGGAGATTTATTAATGCAATATGGTAACATCATGGAAAGAGTCAAAGTAAGCATTTTAGTCTTATCTTCAGGGTACAGATATGAGCTTTAGGTTTCTTTTGTTTTGTTTTGGTAGTACTGGAGTTTAAACTCATGACCTCATGTTTCCTAGACACTCTACCACTTCAACTATGCACTTAGCTTTAGAATTAAATAGACTAATTGGGGCAGGGAGTAAGAGATATTCATAATTATTAAACAGTCTTGGTGGTGGTCCAAAGTGTGGTCAAATGGTTTACTGGTCAAGTGGGACTTAGTCACATTAGAAAGTCATTGTTGCCTGGAAGGTAGCTTTGATTCCTGTCACCAGACATTTACCCAACAACCCTGCTCTTCCTGGAGACCAAGGGGGCTACAAAGTGACTGCAGGAGAAAATGGCTCAAAGCAAAGGACAACGGTAGAATATGGAGTCAGATATATGCCAAGCTTTCATAATGTTTTTATCCACCCTTTGGACATTTTGAAGGAAAAAGTGAGGAGTCAGAGTTCTTAGTCAAAAGCAGTTTCTTAGTTCCTTTAATAGAGCCAGCACAAGAGAGAGGCCATTGTAGTTCAAGTGAGGCTACCATGAGCTCAAAATGTTAGACACGAAGCTACAGGATTTAATATTTTCCCAATGCAAGATTTTAGTCTTGCATTGGTCCTATCCTTCCTTAGTACTCTCCTGTTACTCCCTTTTGTAATGGAATAGCTTTTTTTTTAATTGTAGGTATATGTTGTAGCATTTACAAAGGTTCTTACAATGTATCGAATATATCATACTGGATTCACCCCTCCACTGCTTTTTTTATCCCCTCTCCACTAATCCCTGAACCTACTTCAACAGGTATCATTTCTGCATTTACATACATCTGTATGCATTATTTGTACTGTATTCATCTTCCTACCCCTTTCCTTGCTACTTCCCCCTCCAACTGGCACCAACTGCCCTCCCCCACCCCAAACCTGTTCCACTCCTCTGTTCTCTGATTTTGTAGAAGAAAACTCATAAAAGATAAAAAGAGAAACATGAGGTTTTTGCTGGTTTGAGATAGAGATTGCTACACAGGGAGTTTTCTTTGTGTTGTTTCTATGCATATATGTATTACAACCCCAGTTGGTTCATCTCTACCAATCCTCTTCAATTCTCCCTATTTCCTAGTGCTCCTGGTCAGTTTAAGATTTCTATATTCGTTCCTAAACCATGAGAACATCAACCACATTCAAGTTTTTGGTTTCCTTCCCTTGTCCTTTCCTTCCCAAGCGTGGCCTCCCCTTAGTATGACTCATATCCCATAGTATTGCTTCAAAATAAGGAGAACATGTGGTTTTTGGCCTTTTGAGCCTGACTAGTTTCACTTAAGGTGATATTCTCCAGTTCTATACATTTACTTGCAAATGACAAAATTTCTTTCTTCTTTGTGGCTGAGTAAAATTCCATTGTGTATAAATACTACATTTTCTTAATCCACTGATCAGTAATGAGGCATTTTGGCTATCTCCAAAGCTTAGCTATTGTGAATAGTGCTGCAATAAACATGGGCGTGCAGGTGCTTTTGTTGTAACCTGACTCACATTCACTGGGTAGAACCCTAGGAGTGGGATTGCTGGATTATATGGCAGATTTTCATTTAGTTTTTTGATAAGCCTCCATTCTGTTTTCCATAGTGCTTGTACTAGCTTACATTCTCACCAGCAGTGTGTGAGGGTTCCTTTTGCTCCACATCCTCACCAACATTTGTCATTGGTGGTGTTCTTGGTAATAGCTATGCTAACAGGAGTGAAGTGGAATCTTAGTGTGGTTTTGATTTGCATTTCCTTTATGTCCAGGGATGGTGAGCATTTTTTCATGTGTTTTTTAGCCAGTTGGAATTCTTCCCCTGAAAAAGTCTTGTTCAACTCAGTTGTCCATTTATTTATTGGGTAATTGGTTTTTTTTATTCAAATAAATTGGAAAATTTAGAAGAATTGGACATATTTCCAGATACATATGGCCATCAAAAACTGAACCAAGAGGATAGTAATCATCTAAACAGATCTATAATACACAATGAAATTGAAGCAGCAATAAAGATTTCCGCCCCCCCCCCCCCCGAAAAAAGTCCAGGACCAGACAGATTCCTCACTGAATTCTACCAAACCTTTAAAGAAGACCTAATACTGACACTCCTTAAACTTTTCCCTGAAACAGAAAGGGAAGGAATACTGCCTAACTCATTTTATGAAGCCAATATTATGCCCATTCCAAAACCAGACAAGGACATCCTAAAAGGAGAATGATGGACCAATCTCCTTAATGAACATTGATGCAAAAATCCTCAATAAAATAATGGCAAACTGAATCCAATAATATATCACAAAGATCATATACTGTGATCAAGTCAGCTTCATCCCAGGGATGCAGGGGTGGTTCAACATACACAAATCATTAAATGTTATATAGCACATTAACAGAAGCAAAGATAAAAACCACTTGATCATCTCAATAGATGCAGAAAAAGCCTTTACTAGGATTCAAAACCATTTCATGATAAATCTCTGATGCAACTAGGATTAGAAGGACTGTACCTCAACATTATAAAGTCTATATATGACAAACCTATAGCCAACATCATACTTAATGGAGAAAAACTGAAACCATTTCCCCTAAAGTCAGGAATGAGGCAAGGATGCCCAGTATCCCAGTCCTATTCAACATAGTCATGGAATGCCTAGCCAGAGCAATAAGGCAAGAAGATGAAATAAAAGGAATGCAAATAGGTAAAGAAGTAGTCAAACTATCCTTATTCAGATGAGATGATCTTATACTTAAAAGACCAAAAAACTGCACTCAAAATCTAGATAGCATAAACAGCTTCAGCAAAGTACCAGGCTCAAAAATCAACTTACAAAAATCAGTAGCCCTTCTATATACCAACAATGAACAAATTGAGAAAGAATATAGGAAAACAATTCTATTTATGATAGCCTCAAAAAAGAATCAAATACCTAGGAATACACTTAACAAATGACCTCTACAGGGAAAACTATAAACTATTGAAGAAAAAAATTTAAGATTGCAGAAGGTGGAGAGATCTCCCATGCTCATGGATTTGCAGAATCAACATAGTAAAAATGGCTATACTACCAAAAGCAATCTACATGTTCAGTGAAATTCCCATGAAAATTATAATGGTATTCACCAAAGAGACTGAAAAATCTACCCTAAAGTTCATTTGAAAACACAAAAGACCATGAATAGCCAAGACCACACTGAGCTAAAAGAGCAATGCTGGAAGTATAACAATATTTGGCTTCAAACTATACTACAGAGCTATAGCAACAAAAATAGCATGTTACTGGCACAAAAACATATGATGACCATGGAATAGAATAGAGGACCCAGATACAAGTCCATTTAGCTACACCCACCTAATTTTTGACAAAGGCGCCAAAAATCACGATGGAGAAAAGTCAGCCTCTTCAACAAATGCTGCTAGGAAAACTGAGTATCACTGAAATTAGATCCATGTTTGTCACCCTGTACATGTATCAGCTCAAAGTGGACTAAGGACTTAATATAAGACCTGAAATCTTGAAGCTAGTAGAGGAAAGACCAGTGAAGACACTGGAAGCAATAGGCACAGGCAAGGACTCCCTCAGTAGAACTCAAACAGTTCAACTAAGAGAAAAAATTGACTAATAGGGCTATGTGAAATTAAAAAGCTTCTGTACCACTATTCACAATAGCCAAGTTATGGAAACAGCCAAGATGCCCCACCACTGACAAGTGGATTAAGAAAATGTGGTATTTATATACAATGAAATTTTATGCAGCCATGAAGAAGAACAAAATGTTATCATTCACAGTTAAATGGATGGAATTGGAGAACATCATTCTGAGTGAGGTTAGCTTGGCCCAAAAGATCAAAAATCGTATGTTCTCCCTTATATGTGGACCTTAGATCAAGGGCAAACATAACAAGGGGATTGGACTTCGATCACATGATAAAGAGAGCACACAAGGGAGGTATAAGGATAGGTAAGACACCCAAAAAACTAGATAGCATTTGTTGCCATCAACTCAGAGAAACTAAAGCAGATACTTTAAAGCAACTGAGGCCAATAAAAGAAGGGGACCAGGAACTATTGAAAAGGTTAGATCAAGAAGAATTAACTTAGAAGGTAACACACACGCACAGGAAATTAATGTGAGTTAACTCTCTGTATAGCTATCCTTATCTCAACCAGCAAAAACCCTTGGTCCTTCCTATTATTGCTTATACTCTCTATTCAACAAAATTAGAGATAAGGGCAAAATAGTTTCTGCTGGGTAGTGAGGGGTAAGGGGGAGTAAGGGAGGGATTGGGGGGCAAGGGGGAGAAGTGACCCAAATATCGTATGCACATATGAATAAAATAAAAATTAAAAAATAAAGCTTCTTCACAACAAAAGAAATGATCTCTAAATTGAAGAGGCCACTCACAGAATGGGAGAAAATCTTTGCTATCTACATATCAGACAAGGGACTGATAACCAGAATATACAGGGAGCACAAAAAAACTCTTCATCATTCTATGTTGGAAGTCTGTAACTTTTGATTTTCACAGGAACTTACAGCAAGGCTAGTCTTGAGTCTCAAAAGAGGCTTTGGTCTTAGGCTTTTGAACAGTGTTGGAATATTTAAGACTTTGGAGACTCTTGGAAATGAACTAAATTCATTTTTCATTATGAGATAGCCATGACCCTTTGAAGGCCAGGAGGAAATTGCTATGGTTTGAATGTAAAATATCCCCTATGAGATCATGTTTTGAATACTTGGTCCTCAACTGGTGGCACAACTTGGGTAGGTTATACAAACTTTGGGTGGTAGAGCCTAACTAGAGAAAGTGGGTCTCTGGGGGCAGGTCTTTGAGGTCCCAGTCACCTTTTCTTTCTTTGCTTCTTGATTGTGAAGAAGTGAAGAACAGCCTCCAGCATATACTCCAACCACCAAGATATTCTGTCCAAGCAACCAAGGCTTGAAACCTCTGAAATTGTGAGCTGAAATAAATCCTCCCTTCAGTTTTTAGGTCAGATATTTTGGTCACAGCAATGAAAAGCTAATTCCCAGTCTATAGCTTGCCTTTGATTTTTTTAATGGCATGTTATCTTGTGGAGTAAAAACAAAAATTTAATAAGGTATAGGATTTCCTTTATGGTTTCAGGATTGTCTTTAGTGTTTATTCTCCATCAGAATGTTTTATAATATTCTCCTATATTTTATAATGATATTTTATTTTTCATATCCAACTTGAATCTGTCTGGATCTTGTCTCTGTATATATTACTATGTTGGAGTTTAGATTTTTTTCTCTTACAAATAAATTTATATCATATCATCCCTATTGGTTTGCACAAACTTGAAACAATACATTTTCACATATTATTTTCTACATATACACAGATATATATTGTAACAAAAAAAGAAATAAAAGAGAATGAAAGCAAATCTTTCAAGGAAAAATAAGATATGTGTCATAAAGACAGAAGCAAATTTACCCCAGCAGGGTGGCTGCTTGTTCCTTATAGTCTTGGAAGTATAGTCATGGTTCAACAACTTTCTCCAGCAATTTCTTAGCAGAAAATATTTAATCAAAATCTTATCAGCAGTTGGAAGATGTGAGAATCCATGAGGGCATACAGAGATCATAGTAGTTTCAAAATAACCCCTTGCTTAACACATCTCTATTCTGTGGGATTTTTTTAGAATTTACATAGATTATTGAAGTGTCCTTTGCAGCACCTCTCCAATGGGTCCACATTAGCATGCTTTTACTCTGGTGTGCAGCATTGCTTGTGTCTGCAAAAGCTCTTGCACTGAAACTCCATAAGGAGATTTCTGCATCTCCAGTTAGAAGAGGTCATTTCTATCACAGGTCCACCATTTCACCAACCCCAGCCCACCTAAACATGTAACTTAGCCTCACTGCAGTTTTCAGACTGCAGTTTAATGAGTTTCTTAAAAACTATGTTGTGTTTGAAGTGCATGATTTTCATACCATCTGCCAGCAAATGCCCAGTAGTTTCCCATAGAAAGCATGCTTTATTTTGCAATAAGTAATAAACCTAACTTGTTTCGTATGGAGGGAATTGACAAATCCAAAGTAATGGTGGATTTGGTTGCAGAGAATTTCCAAACGTTACATATCTAGGACACTTTACAATGTGCTAGGCACTGTTTCACATGACTTGTACATTAATTCCTTTAGTTTTCACTAACAAGTCTGTGAGATGGGTACTGTATTATGGATGAGGATATCCATATAAATCAAAGTTTTGTGTTTACTTCAAAAATCAGGACCCAGGTTTACCAGCTTTAGAATCTGCACCTCAAGCCACACAGTACAATCAGAAAGAATGGAGGAGGTTTATACAGTTCTTTGCTGTATTTTGACAATCAAGAGAAAAGCTGTAAAGAGAGAGCATGTGAGGGCATACTTTATTTTGTACACATTTTATCTTATTGATGGCATAAGAATATGCATTTGACAATAACATATTCAATATTGAATATAATATACATTTTACTATAGAGTTCATTTCTACTCTTATCTCACAAATACTTAAATCTCTCTAAGGAGGGTATTTTGGTAGACTTTTTCATGTAAATATTACCTTTTAGGAAAGATACATTTTCCTAATATTATACACTGAAATATATACCTAGTATACAGAAAAAATGGTTTATCTCTAAACACATGAACTGACAAATTTAAATAATTACAGTTTTTGGATAACAGTACTTTGTTGACCAAATAAAAATTTTAAAATGAAAAAAAAATTACTAAGGGGCTCTCTCAATAGTTGAGTGACTCTTACCTTCAAAAGAACATGTATATTTTTACTAACTGGTGTTTGTTGTCATTCATTTTATCATCTATGCCTTTGCTTTTTTGTAATAAACTATTTTGTTGGGGAAAAGTTAGATTTATAGACAAATTGCAAAAATAGTCCAGAGTTCCTCTAAACCCTTCACCCAGTTTCACTACTGCTAAGGTTGCCATCTTATAGTGCATTTGTAACACTAAGAAGCGAGGCTGAAATCATCACTGTTTATTAACTCCTGAATGGGAAATGGTGATATATAGCAAGTCAGAATTGGGCCCCTCTAGTGCAGATCTTTCAGGTTTGTTCCTTTAGGTCCCAATCAACTCTTCAAGGCTTTTGGCGTTTGAGATACATTTACCCCAGTCTTCTCTCTCTCCATATGAAGTGGAAGACCAATCTGCCCATAGAGAAGCTCTCTGTGTCACAGGCATTTCAGCCTTACTTTGGGAATGTGATGTGACCACCTCCATCATCTCATCTGACTCACATGTAAATCAGGCCCAAGTGTCCTCCTCAGTCAGTGACTCCTGGGAAACCCCTGCATTCCCCAGTTATGAATGGAATGATATGGATGTCTCTCACTTGTTCATATTATTTGCTTATCTCTTCTGAAACTACTCAAGCTAGTTCCAAATACCCACCTCCTTCACCTAATGGATTGTTCAGCTATCACCTGCCCTTATCATTAGTAGATCTGATAATATCCAGCTCATAGCTGGAACTTGCAGTTGCAGACACTCTCATATCCCATTGTCAGTTGCTCAGGCTCTATCCATGAACTGAGAAGTAGGTTTCAAATTAATAGTTACTCAGTACCATAGAGAATAGGACTTTGCTTCAGAATCTAGAGGTCTGTGTTGCTACTTGCTTAGTGAGGTTTACCACTGCTGTTCCCAGCACTATCACATCTCTTGATCATACAATCTATTCTCAAGCACTTTCAGTCATAGCTTGAAATTAGTGCTTCTTCTTGCTCTAGGTCTCATACAATATTGAAGTCATTTGTTGATTCAATTAAAGTACCACAGAAGTAATTTTTTAACAAAAAGAGATTGTACTGTCACTGTCCATGCATTGCCTCTGACCTGATCCCTTGCATATTCAACCCCAATCAAGCTGTCAAGATATAAATTGGTAGGGTGAAATTCATTATTGTATGCAAGGGTAGATATAGGATTACTGCAAACTTTGAAAACAAGACTGGAAATCACTTTGAAACAAATTAAATAAAAACAGTGCCCTTTTTATGTTTTAAAAATTACCAGATCTTAAATAGTAGAGCATCAAAAAAATCAAAGGATATACTCAATTGGCTTCATAACACTCGATTGTTTAACTGTTCATTCCCTGTGTTGACCAAGACTATTCTGGTTTTAAAAGCTTAATTGAGCATTTCGTATTTTCATTCTGTGGAGTAACTGGATTCTAAGATTTTCTTTCTGTGTTATTTTTAATTTCTTAAACATGTCAGCCTAACACTTAGCTAACGTTTATCACTTACAAGTGTTAAGACCAAAAACTTTCCCTTCCTAAAGAAGAAAGAAAACGAACACCAACATCTTGTAAAGTCCAATTACAGTGGAGTCAGTACCAATTTACAAAATCATTCTTATCCTCATATAGAGGCCTACCTTGGTAAATACTAATGTTTAAGCCATTAGCTAAATAATTAACTCAGTTAGCAAAAACAAAACAGCTCATTTCTATAGTCACTCCTTTGTGCATAGTAATTGTTGCAAGATGAACTTCACAGTTGACAAAGCAGATTCGAGAAACAATTTGCAGGCAAGTGTACCTGCCTATCAACACAACCTCAGAGAAATGAACATGGATCCATTGCAAACTTCATTGCTCTATGGTGGTGGTACACAATATAATCACTAAATTGACTGAGGCAACATGACTTCTTCCTGTCCATGAGGTAAATGATCTGGGCAGTGGGGGAAAGTCCTTCAGATTGCTGCCCACTCTGTTAGTAATTAGCTGGTATTCTTCCACGTGTCCAAAATTGTGACTTTCAAAGTTGGAAGCCGAAACCTACATTTTGATTATGGATTGTGACTTGGATGTTTTCCTCAGGACTACATGTGTAAGTGTTTCTGATGGTAGTTTTAAGTGCTCTCAATGAGTGACTGGTAACTTTAAAAGTGGGTCTCCGACCTTGGGAAGAGTTGAATTCAACTGAATTTCTTATAGGAAAAACCAGCTAGACCTTGTATTAATTCCAAAATGGCAGACTAAAAAAGTGACATTTTTACTACGAGCTCCAAAGTCACCACCTGTGAGTTAGGGTTCCTATTTATAGTGGCTGATAATGAGTATTCTTGTCATAGGCAGGTTGTACAGGGAACTGTGCAGATACAAGAGCCAGGGGACATTGTGAGGGGCTGTCTGGTGTGGATCCTTTGAGCTCAAAGTCCATTGAGCTGGGGGAGATGCTTTTATGGGACATCCTGGTCCAGGAAGAGACCCAACAGTCCAGGTACCGGTCACATGAGCCTGTGGGTTCTGAGGAGTGCAGGCACACAGTGGGTAAATAGAGCTCTGCTATATACTTACAAACTCCTGAAGCTGTGTGCCTGTTGTCTGTGGGGTCTCAGAGATACAGAAACCAGATATGAGACCTCTACCCAGTGTTTCCAGGCTCTTGTCATCATCAGAGAAAGAACTCAGAAATTCAGGGACAAAGTAAGGAATTGGGAGGATGATTATTGCAGAGCAAAAGTGTATACTTAAGAGGGGAGTGTTGGCTGTTCAAGAGATAGTAACATCACTGGGATTTTGGACAGCTCATCTTATGGACAAACTTTAATGGAGGGGAGGATTACTCATGAGTGAAGACAGGGGAAAAAGCAGGGAATTCCAGGAATGGGTGGAGATTTTTCTGGAATGAGGTCGCTCTGCTTTTATGTCTTATGGTAATCCTGTTTTTCACTGTTTGAGCAGTCATATAATGTCCTGCTGTAATACAGCTCTGGTGCTACATCTTTTCTCCTATCCCTGTCTAGCCTATCTAGTCACACCCACTTTCACATATCTCTCAGATCAGGACATGACCCTGGAGTTACATGATCTGGGATCTGACTCCAGAGGGGAGACCCCTAGGTTCCAAGATTGAGCTCTCTGGGATACAGAGGCTTCTCAAGCCCTCACATTGGCAAAGCCTGAAACTGGAAATTGATTGAGGCTCAGGTGAAAAGGAGTAGGAAGAACTTTATAGGTAGAAAGTGAGAGTGCAAGGAAAGAGGAGAAAGAAGAACTGGGAAAAAGAAAGGAAGACACAGAGTGCCATCAGCTGGAGAAGCGTTTCCCACATAAGGACTCTCAGGTGAGGTGTATATGGCCTTCAAAATCCAAGGATGACACCCTCTGTCTTAGTGCTGTGAATTGCAAAGTTTATCAACTTTCTGGGTCATAACCCAGACCCTATAATTTTGCTGATCTGGACTTATAGATGTTCTTACAGTTTGTCATCTACTTCCTGGTATGTGTGCATCCAGTCAGAACATTTGGAATACTTGTAGCTTCCTAGCTACCAGATGTTATTAACACAATGTGATCAATTTAGTGGACCAACCTGATAGTCCTTAAAATATCAAAGTTACTTAGGTCCTGATTTGCTACATTATGAAAGGCTTCCAGGAAAGTTATATATCCCTGAGGCAAGAAGGTGAATATGTGCTGCTGACCTGGCCATTAAATGCAAACTGCTCCTAATACTCCCTAGTGATAGTTATGAAAAAGAAAGCAGCTGCCAGATGAAAGGAGGCAAACCAAGTGCCAAAGTCTGTGTTGATACGTTCTGTTGAAAATATCGTTGGGCACCCATGGCTCAGGTTTGTAATCCTAGCTACATAAGAATCAGAGTTCAGGAGGATCGTGGTTCAAAGCAAACCCAGGAAAATTGTTCACAAGATCATATCCTGAAAAAATTCTTCACAAAAAAGGGCTGGTAGAGTGAATCAGGGTATAGGCCTTGGTCTATACCTGTACAGGTATAGGTGTTCAAACCTCAGTTCCACAAAAAAAAAAGAAAATATTGAATCTGGCACAACATTTGTGATTAAGGCTAGCACTATATGGAGAGAGCAGTCTGTCATTGGACCCAAGAGTCCTGCATGTTCTTTCTGTGTGTGTCAAGAATGCAACATCCTCAGCACCCTTTACCTGGGTCATTTCTCTGGGCTGGGCTTCAAGTGAGAAACCTTGAAGGATGAGAAAATGTCTCTCTCTGCACATTACATACCTCCATTTCTGTGCTCATCATTGGTGAAACAAATTCACTGCAGGCATATCATCCAAGGGGCCTCAGGACTTGGAGGCAAAAGGAACCAGTCCAACATGGTGTCCTTGTGGCTTTTTATGTCCTAAATAAAATGCTCTTTTGTCTCTGATCCATGAGTCTCATGTTTTATGTTATGATTCATTAAATATTAGCATGCCAATTCACTAGCTTGTAAGAAGGATAATACCCTGGACTCTGACACACATAGCTTAAATTTATGGCAAGGGAACATCAGCCATCTTGAACTGCCTGTTTTTGCCAAGGCCAGATGAATTAGGACTACTTTCTCTGCATCCTTGATAGTGGCTTTAATCTTTTTAATTCTGCTCTGCATAAAGAATTACTTATGGTATTGAAGGAAACAAGAATGTGTCATCCCAAATTATGCCTCTGACATAAAAACTGTTTCAAGCTGAAGGCAATTAAAAAGCAGGAAATGTAGGAAGAGCTCTCACTATCCTCTTTCTGCCTGCAGGCAGGTTTTAAATTCTCCTTTACTGGAGGTGATTCTAGAAGTATCAGCCCCATGGCACCTGAGGAATCTGCAAGCAAACATTGTTCCATTAGTTCCATCTTATATTTACCTCCCCACAATCTTCTACCCTCAAAAACCTGAATCTGCATTCTATTGTGCTGTCATTTTTCTATAAATGCTTTGTTCTTTATTGAAGGTGCTATGTAAGCCAGAATTCTAAGTGACCTCTTCAAGTTATTCATGACCCTGGTATTTTCCCCATATATATGAAATACAAATGTTACTAAAATTCCATCTGTTTTTTTCTTTTTAATCTCTCATTTCAGGCATTGCAGCTGTGAATTTAGAAGTGTAAATTAGATAGCAAAAGATTGGGTATTTTCCACCCCTACTGTTTATAAGCTTGATGTTGGGAATAGAAAACATTCAAATCTTCCATTTGGCTCCTTCTACTTACTCTACCTTCTACCAACTCTGTAGGTTAAGGAACCACTTGAATGCTCTGTCAACCGCTAAAAGTATCTACGCCCATTATACATCCAGAAACAATAATCACAGGCTTGGTGCATGGACACACTTAACTCACTGTGATTTTGACTCAGACCAAAATTCCATTTGTTTGTTGGACTTTAATGCCCACTGTAACTTAAAATGATGATGCGATTTTGTGTTTCCTGCTATCAATGCCGTATGAGACCTTGTATCTAACAGTCTTTGAAAATTCCAGGTATTCACCTGTATTGTGCTATTAACCTATAGTTAGGCATAGCAATCCTTGGAGAGGTAGTAGACTGCCAATTAACTCTACAGAATTGTAAAAAATTTTCAGGGCACTTCCTCAGGCTCTTTCCAATCAGTGCTCTCTATATCTGCTAACTGGTATGAATCTGGGACTCAGATAATGGGTCCCTATTTTCTACTATAATTAGGTAATGTCACTGCCCTAATCAACTGTTTACTCATCTGACTCCTAGGAATACAATTACCTGTTAGGTACCACCCCAAATTCGTGAAGGTCATAGCACATTGATTAGCACTATTACCATTCTTACTACTATTATGGTAATAACCATCCTATCTTTGAGGCTGACACTTAGCCCCTGCCTTTTGAAACTCCAATTAACTGCACTTACATTAGAAAACTCAGTTGCACAGCAGCTTCTTCCACTGAGAACACTGACCCACAGAGGTAAACCGCCATTCAAATCCTCAGAACTGCTGGTGCTCACATACTCAATGACTTTTTTATTTTTTACCATATTAGTGAAGAAAATATTCTGTGGACACTACTATGGAGCACAGTCAAGGCGAGAGTGTCTTTGATCTCCATTAACATATCCATACTAATGTATACAACCACTAGAATTCCCTCAGCTTTTCTTTAGTATTACATCAAGAGAGTTCTCATCATTATTTTGATTGCTATCAACATACTTATATCTAGATATCAGGAGTTATCTCAGAACACCATCACCATAAATTCCAAGTACGTTTGCAAAACATTGAATCCTAAATCTTAGGAGAACAGCTTCCATTGTGGCAAGCAGAATACTGACTCCACGAAGAGGTTCATATCCCAAACCTTGAAATTTGTGAACAAACATGTTAACTTCCATGGCATAAGAGAATTTCAGAACTGTATAAATTGAAGAGTTTGAGATTGGGAAATTATAAGTGTAGGCCCAAAATGGGCTTAAGATCTAAGGGGAACAGGAAGGACTGAGCTAGAATAGCAGCTCTGATAACTAAGTGTGGTTGCAGGAAGGAAGTGCAAGCCAAGGAATGTAGGTGGCCTCCAAAAGAAGAAAGGAAAAGAAACTGATTCTTCTCTAGAGTCTCCATCAGGAACACAGCCTGGCCTAGCCATTTTAGGCTTCTGACTTACTAAAGAGTAAGATCATCCATTTGTGTTGTTTTAAAGTCCTGTATTTGTGGTAACTTATTACAGCACCAAAAATAAGTTACCTCACCTGTTTGAACCTTATTTTATTATTCCTTCTCTTCCGTTCAGCCCAACTCCTTCAATATCCACTCCCATTTCTCAAGTTTTTATCCATAAATATTATCTAAATCGGAAGTCTTTTTGAGGTATAGAGCTTAAAATTCTTCGTATACTGTATTGAGGCTTCAGGCAATGAGGTGACTGAGAAAAGCACACATCATCTTGCTGAAAAGTGCTTCAAGAGTAATCATTGTGTTGTATCCAGGATAAGCATATTGAACAACTTCTGCCATCCAGAAGATCTCAAAGTTATTTTGAAGTCAATTTTTTAAATTTTTTGCCCATATTTCAAAGTTCAAAATTTTAGGGGTCCATTTTCCCTATAAACTCCCTAAATTTGATGAACGATAAATGGAAAAGTTTAAATGGAGCTTTCTTTATAGTTGAGCCACTATTACAATATGACCTAACCTATTTTTTTAAACACAGTCTTCCCTGAAATTGCAGTAGATAAGAATATTCATTACCAAGGTCATAGAGGCTCTTAGACTTCTTCTCAACTTATATACCTGACATAATTTCATGATATTTTAATTCAAGTGTCTTTTCTTTGTACAATATTCCTTAGCACCTTTAAATAAGCAAGAAATTCATTGTGCTTAAAACAATAACATCTTAAAAACAAAATATGAGCTGGGAATTTTTAGACTGTCACATAAGCCATACCTCTTATCACATTGCTGAATGACTAATATTGGTCTACTATCTGAGTATCAGACTGCATCCAGGAGAGAAAAATAAGAGCCTAGGGAGGGACCTTTTTGTTCTATTGTCTCTTCCTCAGGTATTCTACAAAATGATTTATTTTAGGTCAGTCAATTTTATAGTCTTTCAGAACTGGAATTATGCCATTTAAATTATCCCATATCCCATTTTTTAATCCAAGTATATATTATAATTTTTCTTCCAATGTCTAACAATGAGGAAATGTATAGTGATGTAAATTTAGGACTGTGACAATACAGGTTTATTTGTACAATCTTTCTTATTTCTGTCTTAAGATATATTTTTCAGAAAACACATAAGAAGAGTAACTTTTATATAGAATTCAATGCTAGGTAAGTCATGTAGCCAGAATGCTTTCTTGATTAAAAGTTGTGAGGTCTGAGGTAGATATCATGGGTTATGGAGTCCAAATGTTGCCAGTTACTTTAGGTACATTTGTAAAACTTGCTGAAAATCATCCCTCTTCTGAATTTTTTTTTACTTCTTTGTATAGGGACATTTTCATCATATAATGAATTTCTTAAAGGGTTTACTGCCATATACCGCAAAAATTTTCATAAAGAATAGACATGTATGTGACTTCTACATTGTGAATCACTCACACCTACCTGTGCTGCTTTGTGCAATGCACAATTACTGAACTCTGCTGAATGTCCTGGATTTCATTTTCTCAGAAGTTAGCAATTGTTAACCAGGTATGTTCTATTATAAAATTTCTTATCCCACATGTTCTTAGAAGATATGGTTGCAAAGGAAAAAGAACATGCTTATTAATGAAAGGATAAAGTCTAAAATTGTACATGGTTTTCAGCTACTGAAATGTCAAAGGTATACCCCAGAATCAGAAAATCCCTTTTCTTCCATATAAAGGCAGTTTCTGCCATATTCACATGGCTAGATTATTAAAAAATAATAATTAATAGAAACTGGAGACTCTTAATAGGTAACCATTGAGATTGAGATTGGCCCAAATATTCACTTTCCAACCATGGAAACTCTGAGGGTTAGTCTGAAACAAGTATCTGGCAACAGATTCAAGTCTTCCAAACTATGTGCTTCTGAAATTTCAACCCAATATGTGAGGATTTCATACAAGTCCAGTGATGTTTCAATTCAAGTAGTTATGCAGGATCTCATTCATCAGTACTGAAAGATGGCATTTATTCTTTATGACTTCATGTGTTTGTCAATGATTTTTAAGTTTTAGCCTCTTTTCATCACCAAAAAAAAATCAAACTTCTTTTAAATTTTTTTCTAATGGATTCTTCACATCTTTCCCTGCACCTGAAGTAAGCATTAAAAATACCTCAGTAGTGTGAACACTTCTTTCATTTTGATTTTAGATGCCTATTCAAATTCACTACCTCTAATATCTATTTATCAGGTAAAATAACAAAGTTGCAAAATTCAGCAAGGCAATTATGAAGCATTTGTAGGATTACTTTTGAAAAATACTGAAGAAGCAGTAAATAACCTAAGCCCAAAAAGATATATTTATAGAAAAGAAAATGTTGCCTATTAAGAGGTATTATTATATCTAAGTCACATAATATTATACTCACATTTTATACTCTCTTATATTTTCATGCTCAATAGCATTCAGAATTATTGGTTCTTACCTTTATCCATTTCCTGGTAGTAAAATCAGACAGACATTAATGGACCATTAAGTAATTTGTAGACTATATCTCCCTCAACATTGATGCAAAAACGTTAAATAAAATATTAAGAAATTAAATGTTAATTTAAATAGATGGTTACTTAACCAATGGAGAAAATTTACAAAGAACACACAAAATCTCTATGTACTATCACTTCCTGCTAATTATTAGAAAACAATAACTTTTAATAAATGAGTGCTTAGAAAATTGGACATTTTAAATAAAGCAAAAATTCAGATAATAGTTAAATGAACAAAAAGTGTTCAACATCATTAAGTATTAGGTAAACTCAAATCAAGGCTACTGTGACATGTTTTTCCATACCCTACGTAATAGCCAGTAACACACGCACACACTCACACACTTGCACACACAGAGACCAGCAATATCAGATCATAGCCATGGTGTATAGCAAATGGAACTCTCCTAACATTGCTGATGTAGAATGTGAAACTTCCAATTTCTTACACAGTTTTATCATTAATTAATCCCAGTCCTAGGTACTAGCTCAAGTCAATTGAAAACTTGGGTTGCAACAAAGACATATGCACAAATGTTTATGGTTCTTTATGCAATATCAAAACCTTGAAACACCTAAAATGCCCTTTTGCTAGCAAATGGATCATACCTCTGTAATGGAATACTAGTAGGCAGTTCAACAGAATGAACCACAACATCAATAAATTTTAGATAATTATGTTAATTGAAAGAATTCAAAACACAATATCCTACATTATTCTACTTATATTATAACTGGGGAAAAACAATACCATAGAGACAGAAAGAACAGTGGATGCAGAGGTGGGGCAGAAAGTATAAGGAATGACTACAAAGGGAAGCAATGTTAATTGCTAGATAAGAAAGGACTTTTAAGTACTGCTGGTAGTGTTGGAATTAATAACCCTCCAGTGCCAAAAACAGACACACAAGAGACAGAAAATCTTGACAAGGCAATTTCCTTCTCTTGATCAACAGGGTGCAAGCATGTGCTCACTCCAGCTGAGCAAACACACAAGCACAAAATGGCTGACAGTGGCTCCTCCTTATATCCCTGACATAGTTGTACCTGCCCCTCACGTGGGATTTGTCAGGGTCAAAGGTTCACAATCTTTCCTGATTGGCTAAAAGGCTTGGTGGATGAGTTAGGGCATGCAGTTTGGCAGGCAATGGAGTTGTACAAGAATCCGAAAGAAGAAGCAAGAATCCTTTAAACATGCAAGTCACCTAAGATGGAGACCTGAGGAATTTTTAAGTTATCTAAGATGGAAACAAATACTTTGATAGAAAAGATTATTTTTCTTACAATTTTCCCCTCTTTTAATTTAAATTCTTTTCTTCAAACTCATTTAAGAGCTGTTCGCTCTCTTGTTCCTGCATTTCTAATAGAAAAAAGTTGTTTTGGTAGGGCGGGGGTGATTGCTTTGTGAGGGCTGTCTCAATTAACCACTGTATTAGTGGAATTATGCAGCAACCTACTAAAATTAAAACTCCAGCCACTACAATCAAGGAGGTTAAAATTGAGGTCATCCAGCCCTTCCATCTCCCAAACCAATTTCCCATTAAGTCAGTGAAGGGGTCATTTATATCTGAGTTTTCAGCTAGCTTGTTAGATAGGGGAGTTAATCCCTGTAGGGCCTTAGAAATAGTTACATCTGGGGCTGTATTATTTGGTATATACATGCGTCACGAAACTCCAATAATTATGCAAACTCCTCCCTTTTCAGCCAACATCACGTCTAATGCTAGCTTGTTCTCCAAAGCCATCTGGCTAGTTAGTCCCAATTGCTCTGCTATTACTTTGATGGCATCCCTGGTATAGTTAACAAACTTTTGTTGATTATAATAAATATAATTAATACAATCAGCATTTTTATTTATAATGGACCACCAGAAGAGTACTGATTCCAATCCTGTTTCAATTTGATTTCTGGCTTTAAATTTGTTTGGGACCCTCTAGGAACCCCAGTGGTATCAATGTGAACATGGAGATCAAAGGATCCTCTGCGGTTGGCTGCAGTGTTTATGCCTATGTCTCTGCTTTTTCAAGATGTTGTGGCATGGCTGGGGATCTAAGTACTAAGGTGAAAGGGATTGCCAACTGCACCAAAGCACAGGTGCCTGCTCAGTTACCTGAGAGAGTCTCAAGTAAATGTCCTCTGCAGTACCACCAGACAGCAGCTCTGCCCACCAAGAGTGTGGACTGGTTCCTGAAGCTGTTGAAGGACTAGCTTTCACAGCATCCCATCAGATTTTCCACATTTGTCAATTGTCCCCCCTGTCTGGTGAAACAGGGAGTAAAATTGATGTCTATGGTGGGTTGCCTAATAGTCCTTGGGGGCTGACCTGTAGGACCTCTGGGAACAGTAGTGATAGCATCCTGCAGGATTTGTTGCCCCAAGATTTGGCATCCTGACACAGAGCCAACATGCAATACATTCCATCTGGGTTCGGGGACCATCCTAATGAAAATGGGACCACCTGAGACTCTGGTCTCCAAGTAGTACAGATACAGCAACTGCTCTTATTTAATGTGCAGACAGCATTTCATCCATTCCATCCAAGCATTTGTATCCCTGTACCCAATTTCAATAGCCACAGTTTGTCTTAGGTCCTTGGCTTCTACTACAGTTACCTGAGTTCAATTGTTGTACAAATGTGGAAGTAACACTGGAGTAGAGGTAGAACTGCGTGTCACCTAGGATGGGTTGGGAGCTAGATGGAGCTTAAAAGCACCTAACAGTCCTGTCCCTGAGACTTCTGCCCCAACCCATATCTACAAAATATAGATGGTTCTTGTGTCATACTCCAAGGGCTTTCTATGACTAATCTAAGTGGGTTACATTATTTATCTTTAAAATAGGAGAATGGGGTGTTTGAAACAACTGTAATTTTGATTATAGTCTCTTAAAAGATTGTTGATTGTTCTGGATGGTAGAAATTGGAGTCTTTCCAGTGCCCTGGGGTCTGATCCAGCCCTTAGGATTGTCATAAAAGGGAGAAGTGTATCCTTTATACTCAGTGTTTCACCCCACATTTGTCCACTCTGGACAGATACCAGCTTTCCTGTGGGATCCAGGATGGGGTACGTATAAAAAGAATATCCTTGGAGCTGGAGTTGGGACATAAGGGCTCCACAGGGAAGGCTCTGGCATGCATCAAACTCAACTTAATAGGGAAAAGTACTCTGAGTTATATTAATAATAAGCATACTATTTCCCAAATGAAAGGGAAAGAATATTTTAACTATAGTCTATTTAAAGTCACTTTGGTATTGACTGGATGCTTGAGCATAGCCCATTTTTCCTTCTGGTCAAGTGGGGGTACCTTCTTTACCTGTGTGTGATGATTCTCCCCTCTCCACAGTCTAGACGGCTATCTCTGTGGTGAGCAGGACCAAGAAAGATCCTTCCCAAGCTGGCTTAACCTCATTTTCTTTCCAGATCTTGATTAGCACATGCTCGCCAGGCTGGTGCTAGTGAACAGAAAAGTCAAGTGGAGGAGCCTGTGCTAACAATCCTTTTTTCCTAAAACAAAGTAAAGTAGAGGACAATCCAAGTATAATTTTTGAGGAAATAGCCTTTGGTTTCAAAGGAAGGTACATCAGTAACAGAGCTAAGTTAAGGAAGCCCATAAAGCATTTCATAGGAGGAGAGGCCAATGTCCTTCTGAGGGGCTGTCCTAATTCTGAGTAGTGCTCTGGGAAGACATTTAGTCCAAGATAATCTGGTCTCTAAGACTAATTTAGTGAGTTGGTTTTTAAGAGTCTGATTCATTCTTTCAACTCTCCCTGAGGAAGGTGGATGCCAGGGAGTAAAATATTCCCACTTAATCTCTAGAGTCTTGTAAGTCCTTTAAGGATGTTGGCAGTGAAATGACTCCCATTGTCTGAGTCTATATTTTCTATAATCCCAAACCATGGGATTATGTTTTCTAGTAATAACCTAATTACATTTGTAGCAGTGGCCCCTAGGAGAGGGATGGCCTCTACCCAATGAGTGATCTATAATAACCAAGAGGTATTTAAGATGACCTATTTTGGACATCTCAGTGTAATCTACCTGAATGCTTTGGAAAGGTCACAACCCGGGGTTTCTACCCCAGCTGGTCTCTGTCTCAGAGCTTGCTTGTTAATCTTTCGACAAGTAAGACATCCTTCTGATACGTGTTTGGCTAGTGTATAGATCCCTATACATCCATAGGCTCACAAAACTGCATCACAAATGGCTCGGGGTCCCCAGTGGCTCCCCCAATGGAGATAGGTAAGGAGTTCTCTCATTAGGGGATTTGAGATCATTTCCCTTCCATTGGGGAAAACCCATTTTCCCTGTTCAATCCTGACTGCCCCACGTTTTTTAGTTGTTATTCCTCAGAGGGGATAAAGATAGGGGTAACATGAGGAGCAGAGAGGTGCGGAATGAGACAAGACTGGGGCCTCAGAGGTGAGAACAGACTGTTTTGCTGTCTAATCTGCAAAAGAATTTCCCTGAGTCTCAAAGTTTACCCACTTTTGGTGACCTGGCACATGGACTATGCTATTTCTTCAGGTAGTTTTAGCATCTCTAATATTTGTAGAATTAATTCTCCATGTACCAAGTCTTGACCCTTGCTGTTGATTAAGCCCTGTTCTATCCAGATTTTTCCAAAGGTGTGGACAACACCAAATGCATATTTTGAATCAGTATATATGGTCCCTTCTTTGTCCTTTAAGTGTTTTAAGGCCTGATTTAGGTCAAACAATTCACAAGTCTGTACTGACCAATTGTTAGGGAGTCAGCCTGATTCTATTATAGTCATGGCCTCCCGGTTTACTATAAAATATCCATTATGCCTTTTTCCCTTGCTTACCTGAGAGGATCCATCCACAAAGAAATGGAACCCAGTCTGGAAAGGAGTTTCCTCAAGATCTGGCCTCACTTTTGTTTTGATATTCAATAATATCTAAACATTTACTTTCAGGGGCTCCTCCCTCCTGCCTTTCTGCCAAGAAAGTGATTGGATTTTGGGCCACATGAGTAGTTAAAGTTAGGTCATCTTTTTCTAGCAAGATAGCCTCATACTTTAGGATCCTGGACTCTGTCAGCCATCTACTCACCTTCTGATTTAAGATTGCTCTAACTTGATGGGGAGTGCTAAAAATTAGTTTCCGCAAAGGTGATTTTTCTACTTTCTTGATTTAGAAGGGTTGCAGCTGCTACTGCCTAAATGCACTAAGGCCAACCTCAAGTGACAGGACCTAGGAATTTAGATAAGAAGGCAACATATGATGTTGACCCCCATGTTTTGGGTTAGTATCCCCAGGGTAATTTCTTCTTTACATTCACAAAGAAGTGAAAAGACTGTTCAAGAGAGGACAAGGCTAGCACAGGAGCTGTGATAAGGGTTTGCTTGTATTTTAATCCCTTTTTTTACATGTAAACTGATTCCTAATCAGGTCAATAGATCTCTTCCAAACAGGATGGTACCTGCCTCAGGGACTAGGAGAAATTGTATCTTAGAAATAAACATCTGTTTCTTGTAATATTTTAACTGAAAAGCTTTCTCCCTTTACCCCTGAAATTAATACCCTCTCCAGGGAACAGATTAAGCCCTGGAGGGAAGATCTGGAAGCCCCTGAGTCAATCAGGAAGGTGACAACTTCACATTGTGGTCCCATTTCTAAATTTATTAAGGGCTCTGATTGGAACCTTTCAAGGTAAAAGAGTCCCTGGGCCCCTATTCTTCATCAAAGGTCATTAAGGAAACAGTTTCCTACACTCTCTTTCCTGTTCTGGACATTCTCTTAGAGTCCAGTATCCCCACATTTAAAGCACTTATTTTCCCCTCTTCTTTGTTTCATCTTCTGATTTTCTGGTCTGTTACACCCCATGAGGGAGGTCAGACTGGTTGAGGTCCAATAGGGTAATGGTTTACCCTTTCCCTATTAACCTGGTAGATTGTGGATAACATAAACTTTGCTTTTTTTTTTTTTCTTCCTCTTTCCTTACATATACTTTTTGTGTCTCTCCTAATAATTCCTCTATGGATCTATTTTCCCAGTTTTCTAGTTTTTGTAATTTTAAGCACAAGCCTGAGGGGCTGGGAGTTGAAGGGGGTGGAGGTGGAGGGGTGGAAGCCTGGGGAGCAGGGTTGGGGCCAGCTCTGGTGCCTGAGCTGGAGGAAGAGCAGGCAAAAGAGGGAGGGAAGGGAGGAGAGTAAATCTTAAATCCTAGTTAGAAAGGGCTTTTTTTTGTTGTTGTTTTTAGTGGAAATAGGGCTACAGGACTCTGTCTCCAACAGAGGGCATATTCCATCTCCTCTTGAGTGACTGAGCATTTGTCATTAACATGCTCAATTAATAGTTGACAGACCCAGTCCTCATCAGACCCAAATTTTGGCCAAAAAAAAAAAAAAAAGAAAAACAAAGGCTTTAAGATCAGATCTTTGTCCAGATAAAAAACAGTATTTAACCATTCATTGTTTTTCTTTCTTTTAGTATGGGGGCTATCATCCTAATATTTTAACATCTTCCCTAGGGGCTCCCAGAGGGCATTTTATCCTGGCCCTTTGTTTTCTGCCCCCCCTCTTTGCTGCCTTTTATTTCCCATTTCTCCCTTCTGGTCAACTGTGCTCTGACTATCAGGAGCTCAATCTTCCCTTTGCTTGGAGGTTTCTCGCACTCTAATTCTTTTTCACTTTGTCTGTATCAGACCATGTCCTTCATGGGAGCTTGAGGCACCTCTTGGTAGATGGCACGTCAGTATAAGCTGTTGACCTGGATTAAATTCAAGAATCTAATTCCGCTATAAACAGTATGAGGTCACCTGAGACCTGAGGATCAGGACTCCACTTTCCCTGCATGTCACCCAACACATCTCATTCACACATCACACAGCCTCCAGTGTCCTCACCACCAAGACATTACTTGGTCACCCCTGTGACGTTTCTTTTCTTGGTTTGTGCACAAAACTTATGTGGTCACTGTGGTTCCTGTCTTCAGAGCTCTTTTATCCACATTGTCAAGAAATTCTGCAGTCCAAGTTCATTTTCAGTTGCCCTCTGCTGAACCTCTGGCCACCACAATCAAGCAGCAGGATGCATCTCCCCTGGGAAAGGCCAGGACCCCCTTCCTGGATGGAATGTAAAATCCTGGACTGAGTCCCCAAATTGTTGGAATTGATAACCCTCTGGTACTGAAAACAGACACACAAGAGACAGAAACTCTTGACAAGGCAATTTTCTCTTGATCAAGAGGCTAAAAGCATGTACTTACTCCAGCTGAGCAAACATGCAAGCACAAAATGGCTGATAGTGGCTCTTCCTTATATCCCTGACACAATTGTACCCTCACATGGAATTTGTCCAGGTCAAAGGTTGACAATCTTTCTTGATTGGCTAAAAGGCTTAGGGGATGGGTTAGGGCATGCAGTATGGCAGGCAATGGAGTTGTACAGGAATTCAGAAGAAGAAGCAAGGACCCTTTTAATATGCAAGTCACTTAAGATGGCAAACTGAAGAGTTTTTAGGTAATCTAAGAAAGTAACAAATACTTAGATAGAAAATACCATTTTCCTTACAGTGTGAATGTAAATTAGTAAAATCATTATGAAAAACAGTATGGAAGCACCTCATAAAACTAAAAATAGAACTGCCATATGATCCAGCAATACCTCTCCTAAGGATATCTCAAAGGAAAGTCAGGTTAACATAAAAGACACCTGCACTCCCATGTTTATTGTGGCCTTATTCACAATAGCTAAGCTAGAGAAACTGCCAAGATGCCCCACTAATGATGAATGGATAAGAAAATATGGTATTTATAAACAATGGAATTCAATCACAAAGAAGAAGAAAATTTTGTTGTTTGCAGGCAAATGGATGGAACTGGAGAACATCATCTTAAGTAGTCAGGCAGGTTCAGAAGACCAGAAGCCACATGTTCTCTCTCATATTTGGAATATAGAGTTAAGACAAATAAACAAATATAATGAAAAACAGGTTATGCTAAGAAGAGACCACATACAAGTGGATGAAGATAAAAGAAGGAAGTTAAGAAGGTGACTATGGTTGACATGCTTCCTATACAAGAATAAATGTAATAAATGTAAGGTTTTTAAACCTGTTGAAATCACCATATGAAGGGGACTAAGGTAGGAAGGAGAAAAATAGGGGGGATTAACAAAATCAGACTATAATACATATATACGTGGAAATGTCAAAAGGAAACTCCCAATATAGCTATCTTAAACAAACAAAAATGACATTGTTTCTTCTTTTACAAAATTGAAGAACAGGAGGGCAGAATAGGTCCTGTCTGGGAGATCAGTACCCTTGACAGTAGAGAGGATATACAGAAGGGGTGTAGGGGAGTAAATACAGTCCAAATATTGAAAACACATATGTATGTGGAAAAACATTACCTATTGAAACTATTGCATCAATGGGGGAAGGAGAAAAAGAAAAATCATAGAGGGAGTGGATTCAAGTAAGATATAGTTGATATATTGTAAGAACTTTTGTAAATGCCACAATGAACCCCCAGCACAATAAAAAGTAAAAAAAAAAAAAATTTAAAGCACCTTCAAAGTGTCCTTTCCATTGTTTTCAGGTAAAATTTTATAACTCAAGTTGAACATGCCAGAGGCATTCCTTTCTACCATTTTAACTTTTCACAAATGTGTTCCTTGAGCTTGAGCTAAACATGGCCCCCAAAGCTATCTTTCCTTCTTAAAGTATGACCATAATCTGACCATGCTCAAAAATGTGTTCACCCTGAAGTGTTTTCCTATAAGAATACACTTAAGCTCCCTGACTAAAATTCCCTTGCTTTCTTTGTTCAGGGAGAGCATTTTTTTGGAAGTCACTCCCAAGCTCTCCTTGCTTGCTGCAGGTACTAAGTTTTTCTCCACTCTTCTGTTTCTTGACCTTAATGGTTTTGGCCTTATACCCATTAAGATTCTAACCCATTGCATTACATCATAGCAAAGAATTATGTATTTGTAAGGTGATGAAACTGCTCTCTACTTTTACTATCTTGGTTATGAGGGGATTTTATATATCAAACTCATATTACTGTACAATAAAACAGGTAAATTTTACTGTGTGTAAATTATAGACCTCACAATTAAATGGTAACAAAAAATGCCTAGTGGAAAACACAAATTAACATGATAGATATAAGTTTAAATATATCATCTATAAGAAATTTTGTTTAAAGATTTAATTGACTTTTATTTATGATTTTTTGTAAGGATTGAGCCTTGGGCCTACTGAAAGCTAAACAATGACCTTTCGTCTGAGCCACACTTCCAACTTGATTTGCAACTCTAGAGTTGGGCAAGATCTCATTCTACACAATAAAATCGGTGTTCCCATGAGCAGAGCATGGAAGTTGAGGTTTATAAGAAGAAAAGGCTGAAGAAAGTGAAAACAGAGGACAAAAAGTTACTTGCTGTTTCAAAGTTACTTTCCTTATAGGGTTGAGACAGAGGACACCTTCTTGCCAAACTTACTCAGATAGACTGAAATATCCTTTATTTTGGAAAAACAGTCTTAACTTCAGTGTAATCACATAACTGTACACACACACACACACACACACACACACACACACACATACACATGCACACCCTCGAACACAAATCTCTCCATTCTGGTTCTGGTTCAGTGTGGTCTGCTGGGGCTTAGAACGGGGTGTTGGGGACTACTCCAAACCAATGCCCTCTCATAAGCACTGTTGAACATTAGATAAAATTATAAGTTCAGCTATAAACCCTTATCCTGAAATCTATCTGAAAGATAAGGTAGAGAAAGCTTTAGCAAAAGTATGGAAATTAGCTCACGTGCAAATAACTACCAAGAAAAAATGGCTTAATAATACTAATACCAGATTGAATATATTTTAATAAAAATATTGTAAACAAAATGTAAAATATATCATTTACCATTAGTGGAAATTTTTAAATGTATCTAAAATAAAGGTCTGAAAAAGATAATAAAAGTTAATATTTGTTACATCTTATTACATTGTTTCATGGTACTTTGTATCTATCTGCAATCTTTTAAATTAAAAAAAATGTCTAAAAAGAATTAATTCAAATAATAGCAAAGCTGCAGAAATTCTTATAGTGGAGGAATGCTCTAGGGATTTAGGGTTACCTTTAGTTTCTGTGCTTGCTATAGGTGACAGAAATTTCATTTGAGCATCATCTTTATGGCTCTGTGGATTCACATGCAAACACAAACACAGGCACCTGTGCAGGCACACACATGCTAAGCATCTTAAATTAATATGTGAAAAGGCAATTTTTTTTAGAAAACTATTAGTAACAGGGTGAATACTGAGGAGATTCAGATTTGAACTATAATAACCAATACTATATTCCTCATAAAACTATAAGGTGTGGTTATTTAAGTCTTAAAGCCTAAGGTTATTTTTGTCCCAGATTTGCATAATATAGATACATCTTTGATAAGTGAGTAAGTAGTCAAGTGTCAAATGGGATTCATTTCATTTCTTGATATCTGGGAGCAAACTATTCGCCTTGCTGAAGTTTGCTCCCATACTGTAAGCAAGTCAGGAAAATTTGTGTCATACCAGAAAACAGGTCAGATGATTGCTCCCTATTCATTTGATGAGAAAGTACAAAATATATGAAAGTAAGTAATTGGTGTGAAAATGTCTCCGTAAGCTGAGGTTTAAGAAATATTGTGAGAGTTGAAAAGAGAAAAAGATGCTGTGGCCATTCCCTGAAAAGAAAATTAGGAGGCAAAATGGCATTTGCTTCCTGCTTCATGACCAGTGTCTACAACAGTGGCTGTGGACAGTATTTCAAAATGCATGTGGGAAAGACAAGATTCTCTGAGGATCAGAGAGTAGTTTTTAAACATTTTTGTTAGTGTATGATAGTTATACAGGGATGATGTTGTGACATTTCCCTATATTCTTATATGTATATATAGGTGAACTGTTGAAATGGTTTGCTTCATCCCCTCCATTATTCTCCCTTTTATACTGTAACCCTTCTTGGAATAACTTCAACAGGTTTCAGTGTTCCATATTCATACTTGTATAGAAAGTACATCAACCATATTCACCCCCGCTTACCCTCTTCATTTACCCTCCCCTTCCTACTAGAGCTCTCCTCTTACCATGACCTGTTTTACATTCCTGTCCTTCATTGTTTAAGTATTTTTTTATTATTTAGTGGGGATCTCACTTTGGTATTTTACTTGTAAATATGTAGTGCATGAAATCAATCTATCCCACTCAACTACTCTTCCTTATCCTTTCCCTCTACCCTATATTGTTCAACAGTTTTCTATGCATTTTGCTCTGTCTCATTCCTACACAGATATGATGAATGTCATTATTACTCATTCACTCTTTATCATTCTTTTCTTCTTTTCTCCTTCATTAGTCTCAAATAACAGACCCAATTTTAGAAACATGTTCTGTATACATTTAAATGCATATATAATAATGCTTGTATTTGTATTGAATCTGTCATTCACATATGAGAGAAAACATGTGACATCTGTCTTTCAGAACCTGACTTACTTCACTTAAGATGATGTTCTCCAGTTCCACCCATTTACCTAGAAATGACAAAATTTCATTCTTTTTATGGCTGAATAAAATTCCACTATATCTACCTATCTATCTATCTCGTTTTTAAAATTCATTCATTAATTGTAAGGCATTATGGATATTTCCATAGCTTGGCTATTATGAATAATGCTGCAAAACACATGGATGTGCTAGTGTTTTTATTGTACCCTGACTTACATTCCTTTGGATATATGCCTAGGAGTGGTATCACTGGATCATATCGTAGTTTGCAAAAAGCTGAGACAAGCAGCTCAGCCAAGCTTTCTTCTCTACCCACTGTTTCACATCTGCTGATGGGATGAGCCTGTGCTTTTCAATGTACCACATGATACACTGGAAAAAAGTGATTGTCTGAGGATTTTAGTCCTGACCTGAAAGAATCCAATTAATTCTCTAGCAGTGACACAGAAGATACTGTTTCTAGATTAACCTGACTGGATGATCCAGTAGTCTACACTGTTTTGTGAAGATAGGGTCTAAAGATAATGTTATTTCTTTTGACTCAGATCAGAGTTCCTATGAGCATCCAGTGACTGAGTACCGGGTTGGGCTCAGACATGAACAGATACCAGCTCCATGGGTAGAAATTGGCAAAGATAAGATTCCTGTGGTCCAGGAGAAACAGTGGTGAGACTGTTTTCAAGAGTTTGCATTTGTTAAAAGAGTGAATTGGAAGGACATTGGCTCTGGTATCTTCAGAGTCCTGGCTTCCTCAGTAAGTAAACCTGAACTTGTCTTAACATCAAATAATAAAACAAGATTTAAGATTAACCAGACAGAAACTGCTAACCAACCTTTAACTAGGTAGGGATTTTCCACAGAATGATGCAAAATAAGGGAACTGTTCTTCCTTGCCAATCAAATATTTTCTTCCTCTGACTTCTCTGTAAAACACATACACATACAAACACACAGAAAGAAATAAATAAATTAGTGGGTCAAGGAAGAGCTAGCAAGTATATTTAATTGCAATTTTATAATGAGTGGTCAGAAAAAGAATCACCAATACAGTGAGGAATTAAGAAGTCATTACCAGATAAACTGAGTAATGTCTATAGTTTTAAAAAATGAAAGAAATAATCATTTTATATTCTGATTTCAAGATATTTCTGCTCCTGTCAATTAAAGTTTAAATTAAAAGAGAAACTGTTACTTGAAGTAGCAGGAAATTTCCCATATCATTTTGTTTCTGAATCTTAATATACCCAGCTAAATTTTGCCTTTTTCCTTTCATTAACTCCCCTTTATCTGAATTAGCTTGATTGGGCTTATTTTCCTTTCAGCCAAACACTTTTGATGAAAGAAACTCAATTAAAAAAAAAAAACACTTGGCTTCAAACATGGTATTATACTTTTTTGGACCCTCCAAAACTCTTTGTATCCCTCAGGCACAAATGGAATGCAAAAGATGCCATTTAGCTGGGCTTCTAAAACCGGGATTGGTATAATTTAATTTCAATCTATTTTAAAATGATTAAGCTAAAAATGACAATAATTCACTCACTCATCACAAATAAATTGCATCTTAAACAATGAAGTATATAATAATGTCTGCTTTCAGTCTATGTAAAAATAAATTTAAAGGAAGAAGGATGTCTGCCATACTTTTAACAATCTTCTGTACTGGCTGACTAAAGAACTATCTCTTGAGACAGTCTGTCAAACAGATGAAAGAGATCTTAGAAATTGTTGAAATTGTTGCTCTCAGTAACTGAAGGCTTCTGCTGTATATTTCCAGTACTTTGTAGAATCAGAGAACTTTCACTGTCAATCCACATGGCTCTTCTGTTCACTTAAAAATTTAGTTCTACTTTGCTTATTCTTGAGTCAAACAAACCCTCTACTTTGTTAAAACTGTTAGATGCCCAGAATAGTGAGTAAAACCAACTTTCTCTTACTTTTTTCTCACCTATTAGACATATGTTTTTATTTGTTCAGCACGAAAATTTTGGTTTTTATTTTAACTCAGTAAAAGTTTGGTGAATTCCAGGTTAATAATCAATCTATAAATTCTACTGACCTGCCACTATAAATAGTGCAGTATACTAGGGAGTTATAATAATTCTTGAGAAGGAAAAACAGGACAAAGTCTATGTCCTAGATAAACTTAAAACCTAATACTCAGGAAACTATTAGATAATATTTAAGTTTCAGAGTTGTGTAACACTTGGCAGAGTGTAGGAAAAAGGGAGCCACGTGGATGGTAAAATTCATGGACAGCTTGTCAGATGAGAAAGATGTGATACGGGTCAATCTAGAGGTTATTAGAATAACAGCATTACTCTGGTTACCTTTAACATTCTATTAAAAAGACATTTAATTAACTACAATACAGAAAGCATTTTCCAAAGTCATGGAGGTCACAGGCTTCATAAACATAAATAAGATATTCTGTCCTTAGAGGATGGGGAAAACTTCTGGAAATGGAAACAATTTGTGTATACAAAGAATAAGAACAAATAAACCAAGGAGAAGTAGCGCCATGATAGTTCATGGGATTCATGTGCTTAGTCTCAGGCTTCCTAATTGGAACATTTTTCTTACAGTGTTACAGTAGTCCCTTTAAAACTTGGCCCAGTGATACTATTAAAGAGAAAAGTCATATTCAATTTGATCTTAAGCAAATTTAAAGCATACATATAAAGAAATATCATACTTTTATTGTCCTATGCCTATTCTATCATGTCACAACATATGTACAAAAAAACAAGAATTATCATTTGTCAATGAGGACAGAAAGACCAGCCACAGGCAACACTTCTATAAACCGAACAAAGTTTATTAATATAAATGATGTGAATGAGGTTTGTTCTGTCAAGATACTTAACAGAAAGAACAGCAATATTCTTTCAGGGAAACACAAATTCCTCACCCGTGGACCACGGAAATGGATGATACCATCTAAAGTGAGAACATTACGTCAGGAAATCTGGAAGCCTTCCTTCTCGCTTCTAGTCTTTATATCCCAAAGGTGAAACCAGACCAGCACAAGCCAACAACCTCTGCACTGGGCTAGATTCATCTCTACCTCAGCCTCACACAATGGACAGTGTGATTTCTAAATTACGGTGTGACCACATTTGCTGAGTTGCAAGTCAACCTCTCATCCAACACTCAGCATTTCCAAGCCAACAGAACTTTGTCCAAGCACACTCCTGAATCCAGGACTTAAAAACATAAGTCACTTAATTAAATACTTTTGGGAATCATTTGCTATATCAATTCATCTGTAGGGTCAATCTTTGCTTAAAAACCCAGTGTGCAATCTCTACCGTATGGCTGTTCTCATCTGAATGTATAGGTAACTAGAGTAGAAGTTATCAATTCTGGTACTACTGCACATACAGACTGGAATTGAACAATTAAGTAAATGTGAAGTAAATGGTGGTAGACAATGGGGATGAAATTTCTTACTGTTTGAATGACAATTTACAAATAAACTAGTGAAGGAAGAGATTAGAATAGGAGATATTAGTATGAACACGTTTAGCTTTGCAGAGATACAGATGGTTACATGTAAAATATTTTAGATGAAAATACATATGGGTTATTACACACACATATGATTACTTGCTCTGAGAGGGCCTAAGAACAGTGATACCTTAACAGAGACATGAATACTAACCCACTAAATACTGGTTTCTAATACCTTCAGTGAAAGGAATGAGAGCTCATTGGAGAAATGCCTGAGGCAAAAAATATATATATAACATGAGCCTAGAGAACTTTGTTATGCTAGAAAATAAAAGAAACTCTCAAAAGAAAAACAATATATTTATAGATATATGTCAGAAGTGTCAAAAGCAACTGAATTTCAATAACTGAATCTGCACCACTTTGAGCAACAAAACCAACAAAGTAGAATTAGATTATAACCCACAATACAAAAAAAAGTACCCATAAGTACAAACTGATAAATAAATCATTGAGTAAATTATTAAATGAGGGAGAATCTATAAATATCCCATGCAGAATAATTCCAAATAATTTTTTCCAGCCTCAAAAAGGGAGAATGCAAAGCCCTACTCATTAAATATGGGCTGTATATAATGCCTTCCTTCCAACAAGTGCAAATGGAAACTTGACAAGCACTTAGCCTGTTGACCAAGGTCAACACCATGGTCACAGATCATGTTGATCATACATGCCCTTGATATCATCTGATGAAAATAGCCATTTATGTCTATTGCCTTCCTTCCAATTAACTTCTAATCCTGTATGATCATGAGAAACAACAGCTGGCAAATTGTAATCATAGAGTAGTCTAAAAATGTTTGTTGATTATGCCTAAAAATTGTCAAGATCACCGAAACGAATATGAATCTAAAAAAAAGTCACAGTAAAAAGTAACCAAAGGAGACACAACTAAATGCCTTATGGTATCCAGGTTGATTACCTAAGGTAGAAAAAATAGGTAAAAATTAATGCAATCTGAATTAATTTTGGGTTTTACTTATGTTATCCACTTATTAGTTATAGCATATAATGTTATATATGCCATATTAATGTTAAAATCTTAATAATAAGAAAACTAAGTGTGATGTACATGAGAATTCTCAGGACTATTTTCTTCAAATTTTCTATAAAATGTTCTGAAATCTGTTTTAACATCTAAAGCCAGTTAGAAAATATATAGGCACATCAAATAAAATAAAAGTAATAAAAACTGAAAAAAATTGGAGAACTGGAATAAAAGAGAATTAAGTGTATAGTTTTTCATTAATAGCAACAAAAAAATTCCCCAGAGATATCATAACACTTAAAGATCTGCATGATACTTTTAGTCTTGTAAATAAACTCTTGGTTCTCAATTTTATAGTTGGCCTAGGTTTATTTTTCTAATGTTCAGGATAAAAAAGAATTAAGAGAATTCTGTTAAATTTGGCTTTATTTTTAGACAAACTTGATCATTAAAATCTACCTTGTCTGTTTCTGATGGCTGGTTGAAATTGTAAGTTAGAGAAAGAGACCTTTGCAGAAGAAAGTTTGTAACAGATGATTATGGTAACAAAGAAATACTGGAAACCATTTTGGACTATTCTAAATATATGACTAATTTACATAATATGAGATAAAAATATTGAAAGTTTTCATTTTAATATCACTTGAATGTTTAAGTAAAAGAAGGTAAAATGAAGAAATGTATCTGCTTCTTGGCCTACATTAACATGTATTTGTGTCTAAGAGACATTTGAATGATTCAGACTGTCTCAATATATTTCTGTGAACCTTTCTATTTTATGTTCTACCAATAGCATAATTTTTAAAAATTTCAGATTAGTATAATCTATTCTTAGCTTTCTTTTTAGTGCATTTCCTAAGTATTTAAGTCTGGTGGGTGAGTTCAATTATTTTTAGCTCTTAATATTAAAAGAAATTATCTGATTTGAAAATGTTTATAATGCTTGTTTTAAAGCTGGAAATCAAAATGTAATTGAATCATTTATTTTCAAGTAGATAAGTTATCTTTTGGAACAGTTAACAAAAGATAGTTAATTATTGAAGCCTGAGAGAGGAAGAGCTATTTACAGATAAATAGTACTTCCAAAACGCAATCAGGCAAAAAAGAGAGTTGATTGAGGAAGATTGAGCAAAAGCTTGCCTCTTCATTGCAGAAGTTATACATATGATTGAAAGAAAAAGAAAGAAATCTGTGGCTACCTTAGCTGGAGCAAATACTTCTTCTGAGGTAAATACTTTCCAGCCCAGTGAACCCTCTACATAAAGATTTCAGGGTGAGAGGCAGAGACTGGACCCCTGTTTGCAACCAAAATACAAACATATATCTATAAACTACCCTTTTTGGTGCAGGAGGATAAACTGATATTTCTGGGCAATACAGAACAATCTAGAGGAAGAATTTAAATAAGAAATGGCACAGAAAAAGAGCACCAGCAAGAGGGCCATTGACGGGTGAGCAAAGATGGTTTCGGACCTGGCAATGAAGTCTAAGCAAAACTCAGTCCTCACTTCACACCCAGAAGTGAACATGTACATGGAGGAGACAAAGTAGGCACATGTATGCAGGAAAGCCCTCTTCACACCTGCCAGGACACTGGGTCTCCAAACACCTTGCTGCAGTGTTCTATGTAATCTGGCTTAAGAGATGGCCATGTACCTTGTTGACTGACAGGCAGGACTGGTACATTATTTGCAGCTTTGGTTTACAACTGCAATCTCTCTTAAAGAACAGTAATGTTTCCTGTTGGCTTTGACAAAGCAGGGGCATCGCTCTCCAGCCTTGGCACACAACTGTAGTAATACAATTCCCATTACAATAGACAGGCAAACATGTCAGCTTCATCGGGAATAACTGTGAGCAGAGCTGCAGCAAGCAACTTCTGAGCAACTCTGGTGTGTGTGTGTGTATGCACGTGTGTGTGCGCGCGTGTGCGTGTGCGTGTGAGTGTGTGTGCGTGTGTCTGTGTGTGCGTGTGAGTGTGTGTGTGCGCGTGTGAGTGTGTGTGCGCGCGCGCGTGTGCGTGTGAGTGTGTGCGCGTATGCGTGTGTGTGCGTGTGAGCGTGTGCGCGTATGCATGTGTGTGCGTGTGAGTGTGTGTGCGTGTGTGTGTGCACACGTGTGTGCGTGAGTGTGTGTGCGTGTGTCTGTGTGTGCATGTGAGTGTGTGCGCGCACGTGTGAGTGTGTGTGCGTGTGTCTGTGTGTGCGTGTGTGTGTGCGCGTGTGAGTGTGTGTGCACGCGTGTGTGCGTGTGAGTGTGTGTGCGTGTGTGTGTGCGCGTGCACACACATGTGTGTGTGTGTGTGTGTGTGTGTGTCACGGAGCTGCAGAATTCCAGCTTAACCAGAACAAGAAGTGAAGGAGAGAAACCTGTGCTGAATCACTGTAACTCTTCATGGTTGGAATGATGTGTTTGCATGAATTCTTATGCCATTTCCCCCCAACAAGCATATCACAGATCTGAAGTCATGGCTCAGATCTTTAACTGTTCTGTTGCAATTTCAGTGAATTTAAATGTTTTGTTACCTCATCATCACTCCCTGTACGTTCTGTCTTACATTGTGTCTGTTTGTGTGTTGGGGGGGGTGTATGCTGGGAACCCAATCTAGAGACTACCAGGTATATTGAGTGAGTGCTCTACCACTGAGCTAAGCAACTAGTCCCTACTTCTGTCATGATTACAGGGTCAACACTTCTAAGTTTACTCCCCAAAGGATAACACAAGGTAAAATTAAGCAATGCTTTTTTTAAACAAATGATGAAACATGTTTTTATCAGCTGTGCACCTGAAATTTTTTATATATTCACCTAACACATTTATAAGGACTTTATGCACAGATCAAATTGAGGGCCTGTATAGTACTGAAATTTCTGTGATGATGAAAATGTTTCAGAATAATATGTCTGGACAATATTTGAGTTAGTATTTTTCAAATATGTATCCTTAGAAATAATATATAAGCACTAAATGTTATTTTGCAGTTGAAATGTGGTTAGTGAGGCTTGGAATAGAAATTTTTATTTGATTCAATGTAAAATTATTGAAATAAACACACAGGGGAATTGATTATTGCATTTTATAGACATAGGTGAATGAAATGATAGAGAAAAGACCATTTCATTTAGATAAGTATTAAAAATTCTAATCTTTGTTGGTAGTTTAGGACATCTTCCCTACTAAGACCCCACACTACTGATAAAAGGTTATCTTATAGTTGCAGCAATTTTGCAAAAGATTCCCTGCTAGATGCTGGGGTCTGCTTTCTTTGCCTCTCTCCTTTCTCACTGAACAACCAGTGGAAAAGAAAAAAAAAGAATGACTCAAGATGAAGACAGAAGTGGAGCAAGCAAATAGCATCAGTAATAGTAATTATATCTGAAAAACCATTAACCCCGGAATAATTATGAAGAGGCTAAGTCGTAACCTATAACACACCAAAGGGCCAACTAAACAAGATTACTTGAGCCATTTTGAAGCAATTTAGTGACTACCTATTAGTTGAACTATATTTCCCAGATGTTATTTAAAAAGACAACAAAAAATTTGTTTTGTTCTTTTCCTGAACTCTATTTGCCTAACTTCTCATCTATAGTGATTTGAAATATTTTTTTCTCTTCTCCAGTAAATGCCAATGGAAATAGATACATCAGTAACATCTATATTCTATCATTTAGAGAAGCAATTTTCTTCTCTATGACAGCAAATGCTGACCATTTTAAAATTATGACTGCATTTTAAATTTATGTTTATGTTATCTTTGTAGAATTCAAGATAGGATAACTCCTTTTAGCATCAATATCCTTTTAATGAATGTAAATGGTGGTTAACAAAATGTGACTCACAAGGAAGGATTGACAGCCATGTCAGTGTCTTGATTTATAGGGTATTTCACTCTTCTGATTTAACGTGAAGAAAAAGAAACTCTTAAGATGTTAGCAATGATAACTTGCCATTTTCTATTTGGATAAAAACAGTGTAAGAGTAGTTTCCTGCCTGCCTCATACTTTGATTATCAAATATTCCTGCCCTATTGTTGGTAGGCACAGGCAAGAATTTTTAATATGTCTGAAGGAGATTTTTAACCTCAGTTGATGAAGAACAGATTGTAAGAGAATAAGACTATCTTCAAAAAATACTGCTATGGCTCATCCAGATTTTATCCTAAATCACTCAATTTCCAAACAAATTGCACAAGGATTATTGCATTCCTGTATGTAAGACACTACAGAGCTTTCTCTTTCTACGTATAGTTTTTAAAAATCCAGGATGAGCCATGTTTATTTGTCATTTACCTTCTGCACTTCTAATATTTGTAATGGATGCTGGTGTGTTGTGAATACTTCATGCAAAGAATGGTATGGGGTCATCTAAGAAATCCATCTTTCCATACACCAGACATCCTACTTAGTGCTCTCATCAAAACCTGCATCTAGTAGTTACATTAAAGGAAAAAAATTAAGTATTGTTATTTTATTTTGTTTGTTGTTACTTTGCTGATATAAAACAGAAATAACATTTCTAAGAGTAACTTTTTCAATTCTGTGCATAAATGAGTAATATTTATGTGTATTGAAAATGTATTATTCTTATCAGATTTAATGCAATATTTGATGATAACTTAAGGGTGTGGAAATTGGTACCGAGAAAAACTTCCATCTTTCTAAAACTCTATGTGAGGACAATATATTGAAGTCTGTTTTCCCCAGCAGTACACACTAAATTATGTTCCTCAAAAATTCATAAATTGAAGTAATATGTCTCAATAGGACTATATTTGGAGATGGGGCTTTTAAGAGATACTCAAGGTTAAATCAGACCATAGGGGTGGAATCCTAATCTGATGGATTGATGGCCTTCTTTGAAGAGAAAGAGAGTCTTCTTTCTTTATGTTCAAAGACAATTAGGGAAAGGTCACCAGTCTTCCTGAATACACCGGAAGAAGGTAGCCATCTGCAAGCCAGGAGAAGAGCCCTCAACAGAACCCAAAAATGCTCTCAACCTGAAATCTATGAGAAACCTCTAAAACTGTAAATATCTGTTGTTTAAGCCACCCAGTCATTGTTATTTTATTATAGCAGCCCACCCAAATTAAGATGACCATCAAAACCCAAATAGTAATACCACAAAGGATGGGGTCTTTTTGGGAGTTTCTGGGATCACTTTTTGATACCTTTCCTGCTTCATGAATTACTGCTTTATTATGAGATGCTATCTTTGATTTCAAGAAGGAATATTACACTAGGTGAAGGAGAAAAAGAATAGTTGTCTGTCACTATGGACTACTTACTGTACCCTTTCTTCCCCAGTGGTGCAGAGAGAGACAGAAGGCAGTTTTAAATCTTGCTTTTATTTTTTCCTACATATTCTGTGTTAAGATGCATTTAAAAGAAAAAAATGTTTCCTATGGTTAGATTAATCTCCAAGTAGTTTGTTAAATGCTAGTAAAGTTTGGTGTGGCCAGAAAGTATGTAAGTACCACTCTTGCCAGTGCCCTCCCACATTTCCTGTGCTACTGTGCATCTGCACAGACACTTGAGGTCCTGGGAGCCAGGGGTTGCTTCTTGTAACAGAGAAAAGGTGAGAGGATTTCCCTCCTAGTCCCTGGATATACCAGCACATCTGTCTGGTATGTCTGGAGCTAACCATCCATAATGTTAGAAGACAAAGTAGAAAATCAGGAAGCCTTTCTAGAAGGAGGGATCAGGACATTAAATTTTTAGAATCATTGCAGGACTGTTTTTACCCATTCCAGTTTGTTAACATCCCTTGAGTGGGATGAGGCTACTTTGTTTAAGCATAAAATGAACTGTCTCCCACAGAGGAGTTGTCAGTCATTTGTCACACAGCCTGCCTCGAGCACTTGAGATAAATGACCTCTTTGGATTTGAGATAAATGACCTCTTTGGCTGTCAACTGATGAGTTTTTTTAACTCATCAAGGAAAGATGCCTTATAATGGAAATTCTTTTTAAGAAGTCACTGTGGATAATTTTATTGGTTGTGTGTGTGTGTGTGTGCGCGTGTGTTGCATATTTTGAGTTTATGCAAGAGTAGACCTTGAAGGAGCTTGGAATTTGAATTTCACTCACTGAATCTTGCCAAAAAATGTGTGGAGAACATTTGCTTTAGTTATTTGCATGTGGTGTGTGGGTAACCAGGTCATTAGGTAATCTCACCAGAATAGGTGGTAGGTGTATCCAAGCAAATGCTGAGAATGCTAGAGAGTTTTTCACAACTGGGGGATTCTCAAACCACATGAGCAATCTTTACTTCCCTGTGTGTGACTTAAGGAAGCCAGGGTACCTTCTTTGGGGTTTCTTGTCTATTTTATCCACCAATAACTACATAGATCCATTGTTACAACCAAGCTGTTTATTTATCTCAACCATTGCATATAAAATGTCTAACACCAGCTATACTAAACAGGAGTCAGGTTGAGACGGGTAATATTAACCAATATAAGATTTTATTAAACAAGGCTTCATATTTTTCATATAAATAAGAAAAATCATGTTGTATTTCCTCAGCATACATGGATGAGTCAACAGAATCAGATATAGTTACCTAGCACACAGTATAGATATCAGAGATGAGATGGGTTTTTACTTCTAGAACAAAAGATTAACAATAGACTTTATACATAAAGATAGGGTGATTATGAATAGAAATGTATTCTATAAATATCAGTCTCTGGTGTTAAGAAATACCATAAATGAAGAAATTGAATATAACCCGAGGACACATTACAGTATAAGAATTGGTATAAGTAAAGTAAAATATAAAGTATAATAGTCATCACTCAGTGGGTGAAAATGTGCCATACCTATAACAATTGTGTGTGAAAGACTGTGTACACTTATCTATAATGTGTATATATACATCTACAGATAGATAGATGTATATATACAAATACAAAGGCATGATTTCATACCTCTATATTTAATAACATTCAATCTTAAAATGTAAATCTTAATCAATGAATTCATTTTTAATCATAGAAATTCCCTTCACTAGCACCTATGTAACATTACTAGTTGAAAAGTTAGTAGTGTAAATCTTAGCATCAATCACTATATAAAATAGACATGGTTAAAGGCATACAAAAATTTTCTTATGATCTAAGGGAGCTTAGTTGTAGACTTAGTGCCATTTCTGACATACAATCTCATTAGCAGTCTTGTTTCCTCCACCCTGCCCAGGACTATCAGTGGCCATGTTTCCTCTCTTTTCTCACTCCCACCTTTTTATACATTGCCGTGAAATGGAAATTGCATTATCAGCATCCTCTTCCACCTAGAATACAAAGGGCTATGTTTTTCATGCTTACCAAAATGCACTATTTCAAAGATGTACCAATCACGAGCTATCCCATACCAAATTTATTAACTCCTAACATCAAAGTCATGTTCTAGGTTTTTCCAATATAGAACACCTAAAGACCAGAATGTTAGTAACATTTTTAGTTCCTTGCTCTTTATTTATTCACATCTAATTCCTTTTCAATTTGTTTTCTTTACCCCAGAGAAGACTTGACCAACTTCAAACTTTTATCTTCTCGTCATTAAATTTTCCTACTTGTAACCAATTATCCCTTGTTGAAGAGTTGAGTATTTTCAAAGTACCTGTAGTGTAATTTTTCCACTTTCAACTGCTTAATGCCAAAGCTTAAAATTTCTTAGCATTGTATTTAACAAATTCTACCATCAGCATCAGTTACAGATTTTAATCTTATCTCCTGTTTCCATCTGTTCCATTTCTTCCCCCTTTTACTTCCAATAAAGTAGATATGCACCTCTGTTTTAATGGTTCTTTTTCTTGGTATTGCCTATGATCTTCTCTATGGAGTCTATTCCGTGCCTCTGCTGCACATCACCCTACCTGAGTCCACAGCTCAAAAGACCTGCCAGCAAGCACATTCTGACTTAGTTTATAGTTGAGTGGTATAGCTGTTTCTCTAATTGGATTAGGAGATTAAGAATCCCATGTTAGTTTAATCCCCCAGTTCTCAATCTATAACTTTATGCATGGTAGATTCTTTGTAAAAACTTGTTTAAAGGATTATCAAATCATTTGACTTAATCACATATCAAGCAATTGAAGTTTTAAAAAAGAGAAAAAGCATATATATCTGCAACCATTGACCAACTTCTGGAATTTTGCACAGATATTTTAGGTTTTATTTTTGCATCTCATTGTGACTTCCCTAATCATTAAGTCTTTTAAGTTAAATAATCAGCGAAGTTGTCCATGCAAATATGATTCTGACATTATCTAACGCTCTTAATATATGAGTTTGTTTAATGTGAAAAGCCTAGAATAACTTTTACACTCACTTTAAGTTTACCTGTATAATTTCAAAAGTTAAGTCTGAAAGGAAAAATAAGGATTAATTCACATGTTTCAGAAGAGTGCAGTTACTAAATATGCAGATATCACTGAAAGAAGGTTAAGGATGATAGTGTGAAATTTTATTTTATTAATTTTTTAAGTATCATAAAAATAGGTTTTTACCCTACTGACTTTATGTACATACAATGAAAATGCATCTATAAATTTAGCTGAAAATTTCTTAAGAGCAGTTATACAATGCCACATTACTGTCACTGACAAGTGAACTCTTCTGAGATTTATATACAAACTTTCAATGCTGTATCCCAGCAAGACTGCACATATCAAAAACAATCTCTACTTAATACTGTCTATAGCACCAGAATTGCACCTAAAATTAGCTAAGTACTAAATCATAATACTTTTTTGAGCTGTATTGCCCATCTTCATTTAAGGTAAGCAATAGCTAAATATAATTAAAGACCTCTCTACTTCAAGAAATCCAATGCTTTAAATTTCTAAAGTTTACTTAGTTTTGACTATTCTTATTGGAAATAAAAAGTTTACATTTCTTTAGATAAAACAGTTTCATAGTAACTGATTTACATTCCATATGTCTGAATGTGTATGTAAGGAAGATTAGAATAAGGGTAGCCACTACTAACCATTTCAAAGACATGTGATGAATTATTAAAAATCCAATTAAATTTTGAATGATTTATACATTTCTATAACTTTGACTTTTTAGGTTAGTAAAATTTATCCAAATATAAGTTGCATGAATGCTTTAATTCAAGACTACTATTGTAAGTTCTAAGCTGCATTTTTACATAACATCAATGTCTGCAAGAAACAACAGAAAGAACAAGCAAGTGATTTAAATATGTGCTTATGAGAGGTTTTGGATATGAATATTCATAAAGATGGTAAAACTTGAAAATTTTTCTTAAATTGTAGAGTTTTGCTTAGATATTTTGACATCATATTAGCAGAAAAAGAACTCAATATATCTTGAAAACTAAACCAGATTTTTCATTTAGACATGACTCATGCACAAAATTATTTAAAAAATAATAGTAGAAACTCAAATGTAGAAAAGTTCCTTTGTCACCCACTCTGGTGAAATAAAGGCAATTGTAAATCATTCTCTATCCCTCAGTAGACTATGGGAAATATACATATATTATCAATGATATCCTATTTATGATACATGGTTATATATATGTATAAGTAGATATGTATATATATATATTTATATATGACAGAAATTTGCATAGTCTAAACAAAAATGGCTTCTCCTTAGCTGATACAAACTGGTTTGTGGTGGTCACCCAGTTGATCAATAGGAATGCAAAGAAAATTAATTTTTCCTCAACAGTAAAAAATTATTTTGATTCTCCCCCAAGGACTAATTACCACTCATGAAAGTTACAGTAGCCTAGCCTTAGGTGGCCCACACCTCTAATCCCAGCTATGTGGGCGGCATAGGCAGAAGAACCATGGTTCAAGGCCAGTCAGAGCAAAAAGCATGAGCCCTTATCTGAAAAATAACTAAAGGAAAAATAACTAGGGGCATAGCTCAAGTGACAGAGTGCTAAGGTAGAATGAGAACTACAAGGCCCTGAGTTCAAGCCCCAGTACCATCAAAAAAAAAAAGTTATAGCATCTGCCTCCAAAATCACTTTTTTCCTTCTAATAAATATACTGAAAATTCAAGGGGGAATTCGCACAGTTCTTATTTGGGAAAAAACAAGGAAAAAATACTTCAAAATAACAGATGATTTAGCTCTCTGAATGAGTACATTCACTAAGTACCAAAGTTTGAGATTTAGTCTTGCAATACTACATGTGTATAAGTCTTGATTTCCCCAAATCTGTTTTTTTCCCTGTAGTAATCATGATTACAATGAATGACATTACTTTCTATATTATCTATCTATCATCTATCTATCTATCTATCTATCTATCTATCTATCTATATAAATTGGGAATAGTCAAATATCAAACCACTTGTATAAAGTTTTGCAAATAATAAACCCAAAGATTTAAATATATTACAAAGTTTTTTTTCAAATATATGTACATATCTTCAGTTTATAATATGAACAATCTTTACAATTAGAGCCACTGGATAAAGTCAACATGGAATATATCCATAAAGATAAAGGTGTTTCAATAATAACTGTGTCATGGTTAAATGGCAAAACTAAAACAAGACTAGAATGCAGGGCTGATATTATTTAACTTAAAAGAGGGCAGTAAGAGGAGAGCTACTGTCATAAGTAGAAGGGGATCTGCATGACACTCTTACTCATGCCATTTAGGTATATTTAGGGATTCAATCTGTAGGTAGTTTAATTAGCAATCTTATAGCACTTCTCCTTCTGCTCTCTGTAGACAATAAAATTTCGCTCTCCTAAAGCCCACTCAGGCTTTTTATTTTTCTTTTTATTGCATCATTTTCAATTGATTTCTAAAGAATGCCTCTTCCATCTGGGATAGAAAACATATAGATAGCAAATTAATTTTCTGTAATAGCAACTAAGAAGTTTTGAAACCAACATGCTTGCTTTTATTACTGATTATTTGCTAATAGTTATTGCTAGTTATTTTATTAGCTAATGACAACACTTAAATGTATTTCATAGGAAGATCTTTAAGTGAGAATATTGCTAGCTTTCTATACTGATAGGCAAAGAACAAAGATCCATTTTATGCTATCACCCTACTTCATGAGCTTAAGCCCAGCTCTAAAAGAGTTTGATGCAAAAAAAAAATTTGACATAGTGTAAATTTATTTGCTGATTTTTTAAAGTTCTATTCATATAAGATAATGGTACTATTGATTGATATGTAGGAAGCTACACTCTTGGCATATTATCTTTCTAATAAAAAAATCCATAAAGAGAACACAGGCACTACAATTAAGAACTTAGAACATCAGTGAAGTCACTGTTTGATTTTGACAAAATAATATGTTTAAATTTTTCAACACCTAATTAACACCCTTGATCAATGGCATTGTGATACATTAGTTCATCATTCTGCAAATATTAGATACATATTAGATATGTTCTATCAATATTAAAAGAGCTGACTGTAGTCTATGTCAACTAATAGTGATGCGTATTATTCTAATTCCTTACTATTCTATATCTACTGCTTTTTGGATTATAATGTGTAATTTGCTAGCTTTCCCCCATCTGTCTTTCACAAACACTCCAACAAAAATCTTAATTAATATATAGCAAAACTGCATGTTATAATATGAAATAGGTAATTTTAAAATGTTAATATTTTTACCCTAATACCAATATGGGGAGTCAGATAAAGCACAGTACCTGGACATATGTGATTTAAGAAAATTTGTCTTGATTAAGGGAGAAGATACTAGCCTGAGATGAAGTAGACCTATATTAGAATCAGGAAATACAAATTCCTTAGGAAGAGAAGTTTCAAATCCCTTATTTATGAGATACAAAGATGTGAAACCTTTCAGAATGGATCTGGTAGCACCAATCAAGGATCAGTGGCTGAGAAGAAATGGGGTTGTCATGATAAAGTCTCCATGGGTAAACAAACAATGAGTCCCAAGAACTTGCCCACTCTTGTAAATGAATGGTCATAAGGAAAGAGTGAGCCACCAGTGAAAGTTACACAGTGGTTTAGGGATCTAAAGCAGCAAACACAGAGTTCTGCTTCTGTAATGGCAGTCTTGCCAAAACCCATGGATGCACAAGAAGCATGTGGGTTGCTGGGGATGTGCTGATGGGGATGGAATCTGATGGCATGATTGTTATGGTCTTAATAAAGGGTCATCCTCTAAAATTCATGCCAAAACATAATCCCCATTGCAATTTCACTAAAGGATGTGGTCTTTGGCAAGCAATTAAGTCACAAAGGCTCTGTCCTCATGAATGGGATTAGCACCTTTATGAAAGGTCTTGAGGTAGAAAGGAATAATGCCTTTTGCCCTCCTACTTTCTGCCATGTAATAACACAACATTACTCCCATCCAAGGAATGTAGCATCAAGGCCCATCTTGGAAGAAAAGAGCATTCCTTACTAGAAACCAGTGCTGCTGGTACCTTGATCTAGGACTTTCCAGGCTCTAGAACTATAGGAAATAAATGTATATTATTTATAAATTATTCATTCTGTGGTATTTTCTTACAGTAATACAAATAGGCTATGACAATGATCATATCCCCTTGATTTTAAAACAAATATAGCTTTGAGACAGTCCCACTCCAGCAAGAATCTAAACCCTAGCAAGGATGAGGCAGGAGAGATAGGACTAGGTGACGGGAAACTTGAAAAACACCTGAAAACAAGCCAGACTCAGAAATTAACACTAAAACAAATCACCATAGCTGCAAAAGTTAATCTTTTTAAAAAAATATTTGCATATATTTCTTCCATCACACTCCTCTCTTTTAGATGTTAACAAGTTACAATATCCTCAGCTAGGGATTGGTTCAGTACTTCTTTGATCAGAGAAGGCTCAAAGTCACAAGAAGAAGACACTCATGACACAAGACCATTTATTGATAAAGCCATCCTAGATCCATTTGCTTTGTGTTTTGGTGGTAACATCCAAACAGGAACTTAGCAAAATGATTGAAGGTTGCCAGGTGACCACCTATCTAGGGGAAAGTTTAAATCAAATATCCCCTAACAACAGAAGGTATAAAGGAATGCCTATTGCATCCCTTAATTCCCACCCCCTGCATGTAAAAGGGTGTTTCTTTTTCCCCTTTTATTTCTTCTAGCTTTACTCTGCTTTGCTAATTAATCTTTCCTGACCTTATGAGGCACCTCTTTGTCACTAAACTACCATGGATCTGGAGGAAGGTTAACTGGGGAATAGAGTTGAGAATCCCTCTCTCCTATCTAGGATACTCCTTGTTCCATATCCTTCTCTAGAAATAAGATCACTTTTATTTAAGAAAGCATGAGCAAACAACCTTTTTGGAATTTCCAAGTTTCAGTGAAACTGTAGTAAATGGCAGATAATTCTGAATCAAGGGGTTTAGTCACTTTGACAGATTCTTTCAACCTCCAAAGGGCTTATCTGAGCCCTAATTCCAGTGGCTTAAAGAACATGTAAAGCCATAGTGAATTCCTAAAGGAAATATGCTGGAGGTACACCATTTCAAATGGAGTACTTGGATTACCCTTAACTGGCAAATTTTGTAAATTTAAATATAAAGTAACATGCTGCATTTAAATTTGTAAATCTATTGCCTGACCTGGATCCTTAGCAAAGAAAGAATTATAAAGAGCCATAGTGAATCTCACAGGGATCTAAACATGGGCTTCTTTTTCTCCTCCTGCATAGCAGCAATACAATTTCCCCCTGATAATTAGGATTAGTCACCCAGGCAATAGAGTGACCTCCTTTTCTGCTATTGGGTCAGTCATATGAGGAGCTCAAAATGGCCAGGGAGCAATTTCAACTTTCAATTCAGCAAAGCCATGGCTACATTCTTTGATTAAAAAAAAAAATCCCATGAGGGAGAGAACCACTAAAATACTGAGCCCATCCTTTATAAAACAAGGAGCAAAATCTCCTCCTGAGTTAATAATGAAAAAAGATCATGTTCACCTCTGCTATTTTTCCTAAGATTAGTGCATTATGACCACGGGAAAGAAAGAACCAAGTATCAATGGTACTTTTCAAGTTACATACCATACTCAATAAGACCAGTACTACAACAACTAGGGCAGGTCCTTAAGAAAATGTTAAAAATAAACTACACATTATCAAGTTAGGTGCTTGAAAGAACAAAAAATTCCATGGATGTACACCCATGGACACAAAATATGGCCTCTTTTTAAGTAAGGTTTCCATGATGCCATGTTTTCATACACTAGATGATGTTAACAGAAGTTTTGAGGATTTAAAAAGGCAACTTCACACCATGATTGTTTATCCTGATAAATACAACTCTCCCCTCCTTAAAAAGGAGGTATTTATTATCTATTGCTGCATGATAATTAGCCCAAAAACAAGCAGCTTAAAAACAAATATGTATTATCCCACAGATTCAGTGTGTTTTACATCTGTGTGTTTCATACTCAAGTTTCTCACAAAGCTAGAATCTGGTCAAAGCTGAAGCCAAGGCTCAGTAGGTAAAGAACCCACTTCCAACTGAGGCCAATAGGAGAAGGGGACCAGGAACTAGAGAAAAGGTTAGATCAAGAAGAATTAACCTAGAAGGTAACACACACGCACAGGAAATTAATGTGAGTCAACTCCCTGTATAGCTATCCTTATCTCAACCAGCAAAAACCCTTGTTCCTTCCTATTATTGCTTATACTCTCTCTACAACAAAATTAGAAATAAGGGCAAAATAGTTTCTGCTGGGTATTGAGGGGATGGGGGGGAGAGGGAGGGGGCGGAGTGGGTGGTAAGGGAGGGGGTGGGTGCAGGGGGGAGAAATGAACCAAGCCTTGTATGCACATATGAATAATAAAAGAAAAAGGAAAAAAAAAAAGAACCCACTTCCAAGATCACCAACAAAGCTGTTGTCAGGTCTCAAAAGATTCCTTCTAAGTTCAAAGCAACTCAGACCCGTGCTTTCTTCAAAATCACCTAGCTACTACCATACACAGAGAGTCCTTGAATTATAATTTGACTTGTGACTTTTTGACTTCACGATGGTGTAAAAGGAGCATTTATTCAGTAGATATCATATTCTGACAATTGAATTTTGATCTTTTCCCAAGATAGCCATATGTGGCACGGCACTCTGTCATAATGCTGGAATAAGCCACGGTTTCCAGTCACTCACCTGACCAGAAAAATAAACAATCAATAATACTTTTCAGTGTTATGTGTTGCTAAGCTGTAACATTCAAAAGGTTAGGCATGTTAAAGGTAATTTCAATTTATGACATTTTCAACTTTTTGCTTTATTACAACATAACTCCATTATAAGTCAAGTAACGTGTGAACTAAAGTGTTTGTTGTGCAGCACCCTCCTTCCAGTACCAACATCTACATTAGTTATCAATTGCTATGTGTCAAATTATACCAAGAATTAGCATCTTAAATTACATTATAATCTTACTGTTTCTGTGATTTAAAAGTCTGAATGAGTTAACTGAGTGACTTCTGACTTGATCACTTGGCAATGAAGTGCTATTTGGGACTGAATTCATCTTAAGACTCATGTTTATACCTGCTGGTAAGACTCAGGTTCTATTTAGCTATTGCTAGGTGATATCCCTTCATCACTTCTATGTCAGAATTGAAAGAAGAAGAGAGGGAGAAAAGGTAAGTGAGAGAGAGAAAGAGAGAGTCTTTTGGTGACCTAATATTATTATGCCATAAAAACCTACCACGCAACCTAAGGTATCCATTAACTAGAAGCTATTCACTGCACCCAGACTACTCTTAGACTATAAAAGATATGAATCCTAACAACTAAAATCATTTGAGCCATTTTTGGACACTGCCTATTGCAGTGGGGAGCAAAATAATGAGTCTGTCATCTAAACAATCTGTCTTCTCACAGAAAGATCCAGTGTAGACTTCTCCTTCTTCAGGTGGGCAATTCAGTAGTAGCAGTTTCCAGATCAGTTTGCTGAAGAAAAATTTGTCATTGTTCATCCAATATAAAACCATCCTCCCTGACAACATGACCACTTTATGCAAGAGCCCATTAAGAAACACCTGAATGGCCAGGAAAAGGGCTGGTTGACATACACCATAGGTACCTTGTCCACCTAATAAATGAAAGCTTTCTTGTTGTTAACATTCTCTCCTAGGCACTTTCATGGGATGCAAAAGTTTATATACTCTGTTTTCCCTTCAAATCCAGACACTTCTCTTAGATGTCTTTGTCACTATCTTCACTATCTTATTCCTGTCATTTTTTTTCCTATCTGCCAAATAACTAAAGATAGGTCATGGATTAATGTAAATACATACCTCAGGCTTGTTCTATTTCCTCACAAAATGGACCAATGTATTACCCAAAGGTCCTTCATTGATGAAGTCACATGTCTTTTCCCATAGTCCCTTCTTCAATGTCTTACAAGGATCATCTGAGGGAAACTGTAATTCTCTGGCCCCTCAATTTTAACTGGTGCCAACTTACCATGAAGTTTTTTCAGTTGACCTCTATCAGGTAAAACTTCCCCAAAGGTTTGTCTGTATAGACTGAAAGGGATATAGTGAGGCAGGGTGAATAATTACTATGATCACTTCAGCCTTCTGCCATCAAAGTGTACTTATTCCTTCCAGGCCTGGTAGAGGTCCATCTCATAGGAAACATTACCAGTTTATAATGGAATGTGCTTGTTTTGTAGATGAGGAAATCACCAGCTCATGGAGGAAGATTGGGTGGTATGACAGCTTAGGTATACCCCTCAGGTCTGCCTCCAGTAGATGCTACTGTGAGGTGGCAGTGAGCTGACAGCATTGTGGCCACATCTTTGATCCAAGGATGACACAAAGACCAGGTTCTCTCTGGGCTGCTCGGCACCAGTGAGACTCAGCTGAAGTGCTAGAATTGAGTTATTTCTTCCCAATGCTGGACTCTAATGGAGACTTTGTGCCTTCAATCTCCTAACAGCTTTGGGAGAACTCTCTCACAGCTGACTTCAATCTGGGCCATCCAATCCTCTAAGACATCCCTCTTTCCTCTCTCCTGTCTTTCAGAATTAGTGTACCTTCAGTGTTGTCTGAAAACTGTCTCTGCTTACTCCTGCTCCTTCCCCACTGCCCTTCACAAGTGTTTCTCCCAATAAATCTGCGTGTTAAATTTCATCTTGATAACTCTGCTCAAAGGCCCCAAAGTGACATAAGTGGCATAGTTACGTGATGCCCCATGATCAGCTGCTTGATCTCCACTAGTGTTCAGAAGCAAGTCAAGACAATTTTCACAGAGGGAGGGTATGGTCTTACTTTAAATCTATAGGAATGTGTACCTGCTATCCTTGTCCTGGGAGTATCAGGTTTGCCACATGTTCTATATTATAACTCTCTCAGAGTCACTGCCCACATCATTGAGTACATGCTGTACATTTGGCCCAAACATCAGGAGAGCTTAGACTTCAGGATATAGAGAATTTTCCTGTTTAGCATCCAGAGCCCACTTGTAAAGAGGTCATATTGCATGTGTGAATATATAGTGCTGACTTTTCTCTTGCCTTAGACAGATATATACCAATCTATCCAAAACCAGTGAATCCTTAGAAACATCTCCAAGGAGAAGAGTCCCAGATATTATCCAGGATGTACCTAGCACCTTCTGGCATATGTGTTTCTAAGGCATCTACTGTGCTTTGCTACTTCCATTTCAGTGGATCCTATTACTTTACTGTTACTTTTATAAAAAGTTAATGATCAGTGTTGTTTCAAACTAACCAAATTATTTCTGGACTTTATTATAAGTGGGAGCCAAATGGTTGACACAGTTCTGAGGCTGTTCTATTAAGGCACACTCTCTGCTATCTTTATTGCAAACAATGGAAGATAAGCATTTGGTAGATCAAGAGCTGAATACCAGGTGCCAGAGGCTGTGTTGATGTGCTAGAGTATAGATAACACTTCCAGAAACCCAGCTAAACCCAGCTACAATTGACAGCACCATCTGATTAAGTTTGCAATAATTTCCTGTCATTCTCCCAGATCCATCTGGCTTTTGCCGTGACCAAACAAGTAATTTAAAATTGGGATGTGGTAGGAAACATAGCCTTGCATCTTTGAAGTCTTTAAAAATGGCATTAATTTCTTCGCTTCCCTGAAGTACAGGGTTTTGCTTTTGGCTCATTGCCTTGATGGATCATGGCAACAAGTCCAAGGACTTCTTGTCCTTTTCCACCATAATAGCTTATATTCCAGAGGTCATAGAATAAACGTGAGATTGTCAGTTATAAGTATATTTATGCTAGACAGTGAAGAGTCAGCATGGCAATACGTAGTGGTAATGTCCTTTCTTGTGCATGTTCTTTTCTTGGAAGAGGTCTTACAGTAACTTCTAGGATTCATACATTAGAATGTATTTCTAGCTATGAACCTGATAGCTATGAAAGGAAATGGAGTAAGCAGGAAAGCTATCTGCTGCCCTTTATGAGGGATCTACCCCTGGTACAGTCTCTGGGTGGATTTTATGTAGATACACCCAGGTTTCCAAAACAGAGTATGGACAGTCTGCCTCTCACCAAAAGAGATTCAGAAGGTTTGGGGAAACTCAGTTGAGGATCCTCCATCTTTGCCTATTTTTATTAAAATATTAGCATTCTGTGTCTCCTTATCTGTGTGGGCATTGACCATTTATTTGGTTCTTTAACTCTGCAACACTTGCATCAGGTCCTTAGACACATATGTCCTATACATAATGGAGATGAGGGGTTTCTTCAAAGCCACCATCAGGACCTTCTAACTATGCACTTGCTTTCTCCACTAGAAAGATGCATCCTTTATTTCCTCCTTTCCCTGTCTGTTTTCTCTAATCACAGTAGAAGTGAAGTCACTTTCCCACACATACTGAGTGCCACTGTCATTACCCCTTTGGAAAACTGACCCTGTAACTGCACCTGGACATTACCATGCCTGTGTCGGTAAAAATGAAAAATTGAGAAATAGAGGTGTTACCTCCTTTCCAACGCGGAGATCATTTGTTCACTCTTCAAGCATATGAATGAACTGCATAATCCCAGATTCCCAGTTTAAGGGCCATTTTCCTGGATTATTCTGACATTAATCACTATAAGTCAAAATCCTAAAAGAAAAGCAGGAAAATTATATATGGTGATTTAAGATGCTATTTAGGAACTACATACATGAGTTTAGGTGGGATGTAGGAAAATGACAATGGCTATAATGTCAAAACATGCTTCACCACTGCACTCAAGCAGAGAAGGAAGCAGTGACCAGATCCTATCCTTCCAACTACCTCAAACCAAACTTCCTCTTGTAGAAAACAGAAACAATAATATCAAACATTGCCCAGATAACTGTAAGATTAAGTGAGGTCATATTTTTAAAGTGTCTGGCACAAATAAATTATAGTTCTGTAGACTAAATTGTGTCCCTTCAAAATTCATCTGTTGAAGCCTTAATAGGATGTGTTCAGAGTTGGAGCGTTTAGGATTACATGTGGCCACTAAGGTGGGGCCTTCATGATGAGGCTGTTCTTCTTGTCAGAAGAGACACTAGAGAGCTTGTGTCCTGCTACCTCTCTCTGTCATGTGAGGACAGCCAGAGGATGACCACCTGCAAAGCAAAAACCAGAGCTCACCAAGAACTGAATGAGCATCTACCTTGATTTTGGCCTTCCCAGCATCCACAAATGTGAGAAATGAATTCTTGTTGTTTAAGATCCCCAGTGAGCGGCACTTTGTTATAACAGCTAAAGAAAACAAGTACAAGTAGTTTTTAAAGCTCCTAATAATAGTAGCATTTCTTCATACGGACTTAATGTCATACTAAGTAACTCAGTCTCTACTACAAAGCTGTGAGATAGTTACTATTTTATCCTCATTTTTCAAAAGAAGCAACTGAAGCTCCAAGAAGTTAAGACATTCACCCACGATCACACAATTAGTAATTGTTAGAACTGGAATCTAAATCTAAGCTGTCTGGCACCAGAATTCTTGCACCGATATGCTGTGACCTCTGGTCATTTGCAGAGGGCTCTCACTTGCAAATTTCATTGAGAACCTTTCCTGTTCCTAATTATTATCTTCATGACTAATGGAGCATGTGTTATAAATAGCCTCATGAATGCCGCAGAAGAAAACAAGTGAATAATTTCTGTCTGCTCTATAGTCTACAACCTTGTCAAGCAAAGTTCAAATACAAAATCAATGAGATGCAGTCAACCCTTTCTGGGCTGACCTACCTAATTTCGTTTTTTTCTAGATTCTCATTTCAGCACCATTACTTTATAACCGTTTAACATTTTGTAAGTAACAACCATGCTAAACCACAAGTGTATCTGCATTTTCTTTCTTAGTATGAAAACAATAATTGCTAACTGTTCCAACTGCTGTAATAATTGAATAAAATGATCAATATAAAACCTTAAGCTAATCATGGGAACTGAAGAATTATATAAATGTTTTCTGCTAAGTTTAGCTTCTCCATTAATTCATATTCATGCTTTTATGTACCAACACAAAACTTAGGAATTAATATGAGGAAAATATATTTTCTAGAAGTAATAAACTATTGGACTAGAAGAACAGCAAACCATCATAACATTCCTTTTCTTTTTAAATTTTTCTTACTATGTTAACTTATTTATCTTCTATTCCTTTACTGGCATGTATTAATTCTATAAATGGATTTCATTGTGATTTTCCATACATTAATACCTTGTATTTTGATCATATTCATCCTGTGTTGCTTTTATATCTCCCTCCTGTATCCCCTTCCCTTTTACAATTTTAATGAGTTTCACTATATTACATTCATATTTACTTACAATAAATTGTAAGTAAATTCACCTCCTATCACCCTCTCCTCCTCCCCCTTGCAGGTTCCCTTCCTTACAGTCCCCCAAATATATATATTTATTATATTTATTTTTATATTTGTATAAATGTAATTGTATGTATGTTTATATTATATATAAAATATATCTTAAAATATGTCTACATTACAATAAACACATATGTATATACAAATATATACATACACATATAATATACATATATATAATATATAATATTATATATACATATATATAATATATAATATTATATATAATATATAATATATAATATTATATATTATATATAATATAATATATAATATATAATATATAATATATTTAGGTCTAAATTACTAAGCATGCAAAATTTTTCTGAGTCTAGTTTACTTTGCTTAACATGATAATCTCCAGTTCCATCCATTTTCCTGCAAATGACATAATTTAATTTGCCTTTATGGCTGAATAATACTCCATTGTGTATGTATATCACATTTTCAATACCCATTCATCTGTTGTTGGGCACCTAGGCTGATTGCACAGGTTATTTTAACAGTGCTGCAATGAACTGAGTCTGCAGGTACCTTTACTCTATGCTAACTTACATTCCCTTGGATGCATGCACAGAAGTGATATAACAGGATTAAATATAGTTCTACTGTTAGTTTTTTTTTCCCCCCAAGGGTCCTGTGTCTTTATTTTTTTTTATTTATTTTATTATTCATATGTGCATACAAGGCTTGGGTCATTTCTCCTCCCTGCCCCCACCCCCTCCCTTACCACCCACTCCGCCCCCTCCCTCTCCCCACCCCCCTCAATACCCAGCAGAAACTATGAATATCCATACTGATTTCCACAATGGCTGTACTACTTCACATTCCCACCAACAGTGTGAGGGGGTCCTTTGCCCCCTGCATCCTGGCCAGTTTTTTTTCTTCTTTCTCTCTTTTTTTTTCTTTCTTTCTTTTTTATTTTGGCAGTACTCAGGGATTGAACTCAGGGCCTTGCATTTGCTGGGCAAGCACTTTACCACCGGAGCCACACTGCCAACCCTTTTGACTTTGGTTATTTTTGAGAGAGTATCTTTCTTTATGCCAGGGGCAGCTCAGACCACCATCCTCTTATTTATGCTTCGCTTCATAGCTGGGATGACAGGTACACACCAACACTTTAGTCATTGGATGAGCTAGGGTCATGTGAACTTTTTATTAGAAGCATTCTTGAACTACAGACCCTCCCAATCTCTACTTCCTGACTATCTAAGATTACAGGCTTGAGCCACCAAGACTGCTGGACCCCTCGCTATTGTTGTTTGTTTCCTTGTTGATAGCCATCCTGACTGTGATGAGGTGAAATCTCAGTGTAGTTTTGATTTACATTTCCTTTATGACTAAGAATGCATACCATTTCTTTATGTATTTATTTGCCATTTGTACTTCTTTTGAGACTGTCTGTTCATTTGCCCATTTATTAACTAGATTATTTATTCTTTTAGTATTAATGTTTTTTGAGTTTTGAATATATTCTATGTATTAATCCTTTGTCAGATGAATGGCTAGCCAAGATTTTCTCCCATTTTGTAGCTTACCTCTTCATTCTGGTGATTGTTTCCTGTGCTACACAGAAGCTTTTCAATTTGATACAGTGCCCTTTGTCTATTCTTGCTTTTATTTCCTGAGCAAGTGGAGTCCTATGTACAAAATCATTGCCTATGCCTATATATTCAACTGTTTCTGGTAATGTTTTCCTCTAACAGCTGCAAAATTTTTCAGATCTAACATTAAGGCCTTCCATCCATTTTGAGTTTATTTTTGTACAAGGTAAGATAATAATCTAGTTTTAGTCTTCCACATGTGCAAATATAGTTTTCCAGACACCATTTGTTGAACAGGCTGCATTTTCTCCAATGTATATATGTTTAATACATATATATTACATTTGGTAGTATTTTATTAATACTGTCTTCTTATTACTTTTTACATATGCATACAAATATAAACACACACCACTTTGTCTGCACCTACAGAAAATAGTTCAGGAGATGAAATAGGCATTTTAAAAGGAAGAGGAACACATCTTCTTGCGTGTGCCACAAACATTTTTTTTTCTTGTTTCTTACCATAGTCTGATTCAGTGGTATATTGTAAAGAACATATATATCATTTTTTTGGCTGTTACTGGAAAAAAATTTATTGTAAGAAAAGACAAAGGGTAAGTAAACACATGTGGTTTTTTTTCCCTTATTCATTTATTCACACGTGCCTACATTGCTTGGGTCATTTCTCTCCCCTGCCTCCTACCTCCTCCTTCTCCCCCTTACCCCCTCACTTCTGGGCAGAATCTGTTCTGCCCTTTGCTCCAATTTTTCTAACATATATTTTTGACCCCTTCATGGAAGAACAGATGGCTATAGCTGTGGGGGCTGATATTGGGGGGTTTTATTCTTTTCCATTGCTCTGTGTCTGTTTTTGTGCCATTACCATGTTTCATCTGTTACAATAACTCTTTAGTATAATTTGAAGTCCAGTAGTGTGAGACTTCCAGCATTACTCATTTTGCTAAAGACTTCTTTGACTATACAGTCCATTCATACAGACTATTCACAGTCCATATTTTAGGATTGATTTTTCTAGTTCTGTGAAGAATGTTATTGTAATTTTGATGGGAATCGCATTGAATCCAAGGTCTCTTTTAGTAATGTAACCATTTCACAGTATTAGTTCTGTCAACCCATGAACATGGAAGGCCTTCCCATCTTTTCTTTTCTTTTTTTTTTTTTTTTTTGTTATTCGCATTTTTTTTGTTTTGTTTTGTTTTGTTTTTTTATTCACATGTGTATACATTATTTGGGTCATTTCTCCCCCTTGCCCCCCTTCCCCACCCTCTCCCTGCTTCCCCCCTCAGTTCCAGGCAGGTCCTGTTCTGCCTTTATCACTAGTTTTGTTGAAGAAAAGACACAAGCATAATAAGGAAGACAAAGCATTTTTGCTAGTTGAGCTGAGGATAGCTATACAGAAATATTCCTAGCAACATCTTCTAATATCTTCTTCTATGGCTATATTCAGTGCTTTATAATTTTCATTGTAGAGGTCTTTCAAATTAGTTAAGTTCATCCTGGGTTTTTTGTCTTTTTTTTTGAGGTTACTATGAATTAAGTTGTTTCTCTGATTTCTTTCCCAGCATGTTAGTTATTTGTATATAAAAGAGCCACTAATTTTCATATGTTGGTTTTGTATTCTACTACTTTGCTAAAAGCGTTTATCAGAACTAAGGGTTTTTAGTTTTTCTTGGCAGTACTGGGCTTTGAACTCAGGGCCTTCTGCTTGCTAGACAGCTGCTATACAACTTGAGCAATGACAGCCCCTTTTCATGTTTGCCTGGAGGAGGACTCAGCCTGTGATCCTCCAACCTATGCCTACTGCATAGCAGGGATTATTTTGTATGTGCCAATACATCCCACTTGTTGGTTGAGATAGGATCTCACTAATTTGTTGCTTGGACTGGCCTAGAACCATGATCTTTGTGATCTCCACGTACTGAGGAGCTGGGATTACAGCAATGAGCCACCATGTTCAGCCCCAGACCTAAGGGGATTTGAGTGGAATGTTTAGTATGTTTTAAGTACATGATCATATCATCTGCAAATAAGGGTAATTTTTCTCCTTCCTTTCCTATTTGTATCCCTTTTATTTATTTCTCTTGCCTTAATGTTCTGGCTAAGAATTCAAGCACTGAGAGTGGAGAAAGTATTCACCTTGTGTTTTCCTGAATTTAGAGGAAATGCTTTTAGTCCTGTCCAATTTAGTGCAATATTGGCACAGGCTTGTCATATGTACCGTTTGTTATACTGAGGCACGCTCCTTCTATTCCTAGTTTCTTCAGAGCTTTTATCATGAAGGGATGTTAAATTGCCAAAGGACTTTTTCTTCACTCCTTAAGATGACCATGTGATTTTCACCTATCATCAATTTATTGAATTGGTTTGTGTATGTTGAACAAACTGAGCATCTGTACTGAAACCAACTTACCATGGTGTGTAATCTTTTGAATGTGTTGTTGAATTTTATTTGCAAGTGTTTTATTGAGAATTTTCGCATCTATGTTCATTGAGGAAATAGGTCTATAAGTATTCTTTTTTGTTGTAGCCTTATTCATTTTTGGTATCACGGTGACACTGGCTTGATAGAATGAATTTGTGAGTACTCCTTCCCTTTCTATTTTATGGACAATTGGTGGTTTTTCCTCTTTAAAGTTCTGGTGTAATTAAACATTCAATTCATCCAGTTCTGGCTTTTCTTTGCTGAGAGGCATTTTATTATTGTTGCAATCACATTGCTTGTTATATATCTGTTTTAAGTTGATCATACTCCTTGATTAGACTTCAGTAGGTCATATACATCTACAGATTTATTCCTTTCTTCTAGATTTTTCAGTTTATTGGAATATACGTTTTTGAGATACTGCCTTGTCACCCTCTGAATTTCAATGTTAGCTGTGGTGTCTCATTTTTCATCTCTAATTATATTAATTTGGTTCTTCTCCCTCTTTCTTTTGTTTATTTTGGTTAAGGACTTGTCAATCTTCTTTATCTTTTCAAAGAACCAATTCTTTTATTCATTGATACTTTGTAGAGTTCTTTCTGTCTCCATATCATTAATTTCTGCCCTGATCTTTATTATTTATTCCCATCTACTGATTTGGGGTTTTGTTTGTTCTTTTTTTCAAAGAAACTGAAGTTCACCATTAAGTTTTTTATTGGCAACCTCTCTGATTTTTTAATGTAAGCACTCATAGTTATAAACTTTCCTTTAACAGCATCTTTGCTGTCCACAAAAGGTTCTGGTAAGTTGTATTTTCACTTTTGCTTGATTCTAGGAATTTTTACATTTTTGTCCCTGACTTCATCAATTACACTGGACATTCTAAAGTACGTCATTCAATCTCCATGTCTGTACAGTTTTTAAATTTTATTTCATTACAATCTGTTAAGATACAGAGAATTATTTCATTTCTTTATATTTTTCAAACTTGCTTTACAGCCTGAAATTTAATTTATTGTGGAAAAAGTTCCATGGGCTGCTGAGAAGAATGTGAATTCCAAATATATTTAGTAATGTTCTCTGTAAATGTCTGGTAAGTTCTTTTGGTCTTTTGTGCTGTTTAACTCTGAGACTTCTTTCTTGATTCTTTTATGCTAAGGGATGTTGAACTCTCCCAGTATTATGTGTCTGGATATATTTGTCTCTTTATGTCCAGAAGTGTTTGTCTTATGGAATTGGGTGCACGGATGTTTGGTGCATATATATTGAGAATTGTTTTATCCTCTTAATATGTAGTAAACTTCTTTAACTATCCTGAAGAATTTTGGTTTGATCTCTACTTTGTCAGATATGAGTGTAACTACTCTTGCTTATTTTCAGCTTCCAGTTTCTTGGTAAATTGTTTTCCATCCTTTCTTTGTTAGTCTATATGTGCCTTTGCCTCTGAGGTATATTTGTTTTAGAAAACAAAAAGTTGAATATTATTTTTAATCCAATTTATTAGTCTATGTCATTTGATCAGAAAGTTAAGACCATTTTCCCTTAGGGTCATTACTGATTCTTTACTTTTCTTGGTCATTTTCGTGATTGGTTTGAGTACATTTTGCTCTTTTGCCCATGTTCATCTCAGGATTTTACTTGTTTGCTAAGTTGAACATGTCTGATTCTTTCTTAATTCTCACGTGTTCATCTACTCCTCTCATGAAATGTATTCTTTTCTGTGCTCTTGTTTTTATGTTGTTTCCCCTTCTACTCTGTGTGTAGTATTCCTTTACATGTCTTATTTAATGCTGGCTTACTGTCACAGATTGCTTTAGCTTTAGCTTATCTTTGAAAGTCTTTATTTATCTTTCAATTTTAAATGATAATTTTGCTGTATATAGTAACCTTGGTTAGCAGTTTTTCACTTTTAGGCCTTGAAATAGATCATTCCATGCTTTCCTAGCTTTAAGATTTCTAATGAAATGTCTGAGATAATTCTCATGTGTAAATAAGTTTTTTTCTAGAAGTTTTTAATATCCTTTCTTTGCTCTCTTATCTTGACATTTTAACTGTAATTGCTTTGAAGAGGCTCTTTCCCACTCATATCTCTTTTAGGTTTTAAATACCTCCTATAACTGGATGTCCATTGCTTCACTAGAATTGGGAAGGTTTTTTTTTTTTTTGCTGTAATTTCATTAAATAGGTTTTTTATGTCCTTTGTTTGTATCTCAGCTCTTTCTTTAGCACATGGATTCTTAGGTTTTTTCAATTGATCATGTCCCAGAGTTCTAAAAATTTATGGCCGTCCTTATTTATTTTTTTCTTTATAACTGTCTAATATTTCCTCTGTCTTATTTTCAATCTCTGATATTCAGTCTTCCATTTGATCTAGTCTACTGATGGTCAGCTGTGACTTTTATTTGATTTATTGAGCTTTTCACTCCATTTATTTTTTCAGAGTTTCATTTGCTGAATTTCTCACCTTTGTGACTAATGTTCTTTTCCATTTCTTGATTTGTTTTCCTTACTTTATTTATGTTTGTTTGAATCCTCTTTCAGAGCATTGATAATCTTTAAAAGTAAATTTAGGAACCTCAAACAGACAGAGTTCAACATGAAATGGGGATCAGGAACCAGTGTAAAGATCAGTTAGAGATGAAGCAACTTGGGTGGTAACACATTTGTACATGAAAGCAATGTTAGGAATCTCTCTGTATAGGTACTCTTAACTCAACTAGCAAAATATTTTGTCTTTCTTATTATTGCTTATGCTTTCTCTTCAACAAAATTAGAGATAAGGGCAGAACAGGTTCTGCCTGGAAGTGAGGGGGGAGGGGAGGACGGGGGGGAGGGGGTTGGGGGGGAGAAAGGACCCAAACAATGTATGCACATGTGAATAAATGAATAATAAAAAATTTTTTTAAGTAAATTTAATTCTTTTTCTGTAATTTCAGCCATTTCAAAATCATTGGATTCAGTTACTGAGGTCTTATGGCCTTTTGGAGAAGTCATACTGCTTTGCTTTTTCATACTCCTTGTATTTCTACACTGTAATTTGTGTGACAGGACAGGAAGCAGACAGCAATAATGAAATCAACAATTCAAAAATAAATTAGTATTTAACATAGTAAAAACACTAATTGTAAATATCAATTATGCCCCTAATAAGGTCACAAAGGAAAGGAACTAGAGTACTTATAGGCTAATCTAGTAGTTAAAAAAGTTAAAGGTGTAGGTATCAGCAATTACATAATAAAAGAAGGGAGATGAGAAAATGAAAAGAAAAAAGATATGAATGTAGGAAATGTTATATGTTGTGAAGGTGTTAGAAATAATTATAAAAGTGAACACAATAAAACGTACAAAGAAAGAACAGTTGAGAAACAAGGTAATGATACAACAATAATGGCCAACACCAAAAAGAAGAAGAAGAAGAGGAAGAGGAAGAGGAAGAGGAAGAAAAAGAAGAGGAAGAGGAAGAAGAAGAAGAAGAAGAAGAAGAAGAAGAAGAAGAAGAAGAAGAAGAAGAAGAAGAAGAAGAAGAAGAAGAAGAGACGCAGAAAAAACTCAGTATTTCTTCTTTGTAGAGGTGGAGGGTGTGCCCCACCCAGTGGAAAGTGGGTTTTTTATGTTTGTTTGTTGTTTGTGGACTTTTTTTTCAATCTGAATAAGTAGGTCAGGGGGGCATGTCCGGTTTCAGAGCTTAGCACAGTATTAGAGCATTCACTCAGTACCTGCAAGACCGTGACCCTGAAGTCCAGAAAAATCTGCAAGCTCCATGGCCTGACTCCCAGAGGCCAACTACTCCTAACTTCTCGGTTTTCTCCTGGCTCTCTCTCCATTGGTGTTGACTCTGGGTCCACTTACCACTTCTATTACCACTGAGGCCCCTGCCAACTCATAGGTCACTCTCCACTTAATCTGCTAATTCCTACCTTATTGAAACTGCACCAAATTCCAAGTTGCTTCCCACTCAGCTCGTGTCAAGTCCTGTGCTGACAGTCAGTTCTGACACTCTGGCTCTGAGTGTCACCTCACGTCTTGCTCCCTCCACCAACTCCTTACTGGCTCCCTACTTGGCTCATGCAGGACACACCAGCGGCTAATAGACTATCTGCCCCTGTAGTCACTGTCCATGCCCCAGCTCTGGTTTTTGTCTCACAGGTTTCCTACTTCACTCTGCTTCATTTAGATTCCCAGCTGGCTCCTGGTCATCTGGAGGCTTGTGGCAGGGTATTGTTTTTCCCTGCGTATCAGCTTGGTTCTGGTTTAAGACTTCAAAACCTCACTGAGAAGCTGTTTTCTGATTGTTTTGTTTTGGAAAGGTGCTGCTTCATTCTAATCTGCCATCTTGGGTTTCCACCACCAAGCACAACATTTGATGAGTGGTTTTTTTATTGTCATATAATAGTTGTACAGGGAGGGATATATAGTAATATTAACATATATACTTATATCTTAATTAGATTCACCCTCTCCACTCTTCTTGCCCCTCTCCCTGATGAGTGATTTTTAAATTCTACTTCTTCAGCTCAAAGAATAGCTTGAGATGGGATCATTTTAAGACAAAATTTTGCTTTAAAATTTCTCAAGTGCTATCTATTATAAACAGTACTTTTAGTTTTATTGTTGTCACTGACATAAAAACTGTTACTCACAGTTAGGCATTTGATTTTATATGAATTAAAACCAATAAAAAGTTATCAAAAGATTAGATCAACACACATTATTGAGGTATTGTTTTGACACTTGAGGTGTATTCCCTGTAGAAATCATAGCCACCTGTAAATGTCAAATCTCCTTAATCATTAAGTTCACAATATTTTTTTAAGTTGACCACATTTATGTTCATGTTTTATATAATTCAATTATAAATTGGGTGAACTGCTTGTTTGTAATTTTAGGGGATACTATTCTTCCATTGCAAATGTTTATACTATTTTTATCAAATGTATGTTTAAAAATCTGAAGAGCACAGAGTTATAAAATTAAATGGACTGTTATTAGATTTAACTATTTCAATTAAATTTATTTAATTTGTGCTCTTCTGTGTTTGTTTATTTATGCTGTGTTTTAGTTCAATGAACATTGATTGGCATATTACCATATGCCAGACTCTTAGATATTACCAACATTATTGCCAACAAAAACAGGTGCAGTTTCTGCTTGTCTAAAAATATTTACTTCTACTCCATCCAACTAAAAAATAATAAAAATGAATCCTAGGAAGTTGATGGTTTCTGTCAACTCACGCATCTTTTCAGTAATAATTTCAGCATGAATTGTTTTATGGACAAAGAGAAAACGTATAAGCACATGTATCACAAAGAAGCAAAATAACTTATTTGAATAAACAGCATAAATTATCATCAGTTTGTGATTACATCATGAAAGTGTTTGTGGGAAAAAATTTTAAATACCCTGATATGGATGAGAGATGAAACTCAGTCATGAAGAACCTGCCTATAATGTGGAAGGTCTTGGTTTGATCACCAACACTAAAAAAAAAAAAAGAACCCTTGATTTGATCAGTGCACACAGTACACATACATGCATCAAGTTATCATACTGTGTCCCCAAAATATGTACAAATATTTTGAGCCATTGAAAATAATAATTTATTACAATTGTTTATGCTCCTTTTTCTTGGGAGAGTACAAAATTAAGGCAATATAAACATAATATGTCTGCATTTCATGCATTTGTAAAAGATTATGGAAAATAATTCCATTTCAGGGAAGTGAGGATGCTGGAAGACAAGTTGTAAACCTAGTGCAGCAGTGTAGGCAATGGGTGCTGGTAGCTGAACCAGACTTTCAACAGGATTACATGCTAAGACCACACATATTTATAACAAAGATAGTTACAAAAACTCTATAAAGGGTTTTATGTAAAATAGCGGCCCTATAAAATGCTCATAAATATTCTGATTACAAGAAAGTATTTGAATAAAAACAGTCTAGTTAGGAAGCTATTACTTACTGAGTAAGGACATTTTCTGTTCCTTTTAAAGGAGGATGAGAATTCAGTTCACAATCATTAAAAAGACTCAGCTGATGTATATGTTAGAAGGAAGAGGGGAACTGGAGGAGAAAAGGATGGGGTAGGAATCTTGTAAGAAAACTTAAATGATTGATAAAGGGTGGTAATAATTTAGAATTTAAATTTTTACACAAATATTAGGTTTATATATAAAATGCAATGCTTTAGTTTGTGGTTTCTTTATGAAGAATTTAAGTAAAATTCTTCATAAAGATAGTCATGATTTTTAACCCACTATAATCATGAAGCTCTCTATTCATTATATCATTACTTATAATTGCTATCTTAGTTATTTTAAAGACTGGACTTTGCTAATTAGCTCTTTTGAATACTGTGATCTCCTCTGATTCCTGATTCCTTTTCATCCCAGGCTTGGTATAGTCTGGCTTTTATTTGTATTGACCTTTGACACTTCAATTTTCTGTTTGCTTTTTAAATCCTAGCTAATTAGAGCATTTTGAATTCCTCATGATAAAGAAGTTCTTGCACAGAGCATGTAATCAGAATATCTGATGACAAGAACTGAGATTTTAATACCCCAGTGTTGAGAGATCACACCTCGGAGCAGGATTCTCCCCCAGGATGTTTTGCATTTGAGCAATTAACCTCCTGTTTAGGACACGGCCTGCTATTCATCTCCTTACATCCCTTAGCTGGGATTATTCCAAAGTCTGCTTTTTTATCTCCTTTTATCAGATGTGGTGAACCCTTAGGTCAAAGTAAAAAGGCCTAGAGAGAAAGTCTCCTCACCTTGTAGAAATGATCATAGTGCCTTTTATTAGAAATGTATCATTGAAAGCTTCCAAATTGCCTTTTGCCCTACATAAAACTGCTATATTTATGTTTCATTATTACAGTTCATTCCTCATCAAATTACAGTACGTTCTGCATCTATATGCACCATGCTTTCACACACACACACACACACACGCACACAGTCCTTAGAGGAGTCACCAGACATTGCTGGAATGAGAATTAAATCTGAGTAGGCAATGAGCTAGGACAGAAAAGGATATCTAGGAACTCTTGCCACAAAATCATAGCAATTTTTCATTCTTCCTTCAAGTATTCATTCAGTATCTACTTAGCAAATGTAGCTGGAGAACGTAGCTTGTTACGGTGCTGCCTGTCTATGGTTCCTAATACTCAGGAGGCTGGGGCAGGAGGGTCACTTGTAACCAGTAGCTTGAGGCCAGCTTGGGTAAAATAGCATGACCTCATCTCAAAGAAACAAAACACAAAAAGGAACAAAATTAAAAAAAAAAAACAGAGAAAAGACAAAATAAATAGTGTTGAGGCCACTGCGTGTGAGATTTCAGAAGCAGTGACACACATACACTCTTAGTGTAAACAGAGGCAGAACATCTGCATCTTCTTGATGATCCACAAAAGACTTTAGAGGAGAGGGAAGGTTTGTCCTGCGTCTTCATGAATGAACAGAAAGTGTGTAGGAATTACTGCGTATGGAGGGTGATGGAGCAGTGAGAGGATTTCTATTATGTGGAAATGCAAAGTCAGGACATAGAGGGTTCAGAACCCAGCTTTGCTCTGTTTGGTCAAACTGAAGTGCAAAGTCAAGGAGAGATGAACTAGATCTAGATAGGTAATGCAAAACAATGTATGGTTCTTCCCCATAAAGAGTGATCAACTTGCAAAGCCTTAGCACAGTTGCCAAAAAAGACACACTAAATTTCATCCTACATTTAGCTGTTTTTGAAACCAGATATTTAGATTCCATGCCCAAACTCCTGGGCTTCTACATGTCAGGCCTGGCCACTCTCCTTGTATGCAAAGCAGAGAGACATGGTGAAGGGCAGAGAAGGGAGATTTATTACACCATCTGGGACATGCTGTGGGAAGAGACAAAGTCAGCACTTCAGCCCATTTTAGCCATCTTTGTGATACCATGGCACAAACTTTAGCTTTAAATACACGACGAATTAATGGCAGAGGACAAAACGCATACATAGTTACATGGTCCCAGTCACCAGTGTGTTCCGGTACTCAGATGGTCAGGTGGATCCTGGTTGGCTGTTATCTCGGTTCTTGTTCTCAGATGGTTCCACAGAACCCTCATCACTTGAGGGGAGCAATGTGGTTCCCATGAGATGATTACTCCTGCTCCAGGGTACTGGTGATTGCTCCAGCTTCAGATGACGGCTGTCCTTTAGGTGATGGTCTTTCCTGTGAGACTTACTCTTGCTTGGGGTCAGTTTCAGTCCTTCATCATAATAAATAAGATATTAGTGGATCAGTCCTATCCTTCTTGATTTCTAAGGTTACTGCAAAGTGAATGGCTTAGAAAAAAGACACATACTAAGTGGAGGCAAGAATGCCAAGTTTTTCTTTCTTTTAGTTAATTTGTAGGCCCCAAGTAAGAAGTCAGTGCTTTTCAGCAAAAGCAGTTTAAGTACTTCTTACATTGGGAGGAACGTACCTGCTGTTTTCCAAAACAGCTGTATGAATTTACAGTCCCTCCAGCACTGTACAAAGCTCCCCTTTCCTCCACATCCTCACAACATCGTTGCCTAATTGCCAATCTGTCAGTAGTGAGGTGATATCTCATTGTGGCCTTTATTTGCATTTCTCTGATAATTGGAGAGATTGAGCATTTTTTTGTGTACTTAAGTGTCTGCCAACAAATGAATCAATTTAAAATGTGTGCTACAAACATACAATGGAATGCTATACAACCATAAAAACAAAGGAAGTCCTACCATTTGCAACAACATGGCTAACCATAGGAAAACATTATGTTAAGTGAAATAAGCCAGACACAAATGCCTTATCATCTAATCCTACATGGAATCTAAACAAATTGAACTCATAGAAGTAGAGAGAATAATAGTGACAGCAGCATCAGAATAGCTGGGGTAAAACAGGAAACAGGCATGTTGATCAACAGGTGAAAATTTTCAGTTGGATAGAAGGAATAAGTTTTGGCATTCTGTCTCACAGTAGAGTGGCTATAGCTAGTGATCATATCATTAACTAGCCAGTAGAGAGGATTTTGAATGTTCTCATCACAAAGAAATGGTAAATGTTTGGTAATGTATATTCTATTTACCTTTGTCTTCTAATTACAGAATAGATCCATGTACAAAAATTATATCACATTCCATAGCTATGTACAACTTTTGTTAATTAATAATAAAATGAATCCTTTAATAATTATTTTCTGAATTATGGGAAGTCATGGGAATTATGTGTAATTAGATGTGTATTAGTGAGATTATTTGCTGTTGGTAAGTAGGCTAACTTAGAAGGGTGTTACCAGAGGCAAGAAAACCAGTAAGACGTCCATTGACTAAGTCCAGAAAAGAGATGGGAAGGTGAAATTGAATGATGACAGAAGAGAAGTGGGTTGGCCGAACATACAAGAGATCCTTAGGATTTAGATGATAAAAGTATTTCATGAACAATTAAATATAACCAGCTTAATCCTTATTTCCTGAGTGGGGAGAATGCAGCCCTGAGGAAGGGCTATAATACAGAGATTCAGAAGGACGTTGTGTCACTGATGAAGAAGCAACTTTGGGCATGCGACATGACTCTTCATTGTTAACAAGATATTAGCACCTGCTTGACATGGACACTATGGAGACTTGATCAGCAAAATGATGCAAGTTACTTAAACTGCAACACACAGAGAACTCTAAATATTAACTTGTAGTTTTGTATAAACTTGTAGTTTTGAATTTCTTATGGGTTTAAAATAATCAAATTGAACTTTCTATTTTTGAATCAAATAAGGACTGTAGAGGACTTATCACTTTCAGCACAAAGTCTAGAAATTTCCCAAGTAAAAACTGAACAAGTGAGCATGCAATTCAAGGAAAACCAGAATTGAAGGGGAGACCAGAGAGAGTGGAGCTCACATAAACATAAGAGTGTCTGGGAGCTCAGGAACAGTCTGAATACAGAAATCAGATGTATGGTTTGGATGTTGTCTGACCCAAAATTTTCATGTGATGAAAGTTTGGTCCCTTGTGGCCATATTGAGAGGTGGTGGGTCTTTAAGAGGTGAAGCCTCATACAAGGAGTTTAGGTCATTGGCGACCTGACCTCAGAATCCTCAAGCTTTTTCTTTTACCATGTGAGCCACCCACCACGTGTTTCTCAGCAGAGTCAAATCAGTGGGGCTACCTTAAACATTCAGGCTCCAAAACTGATAGGGGAATGTGTTTTTATTATAAATTACCCAGCCTTGGGGACCTTGTTATGGCAGCAGAAAATGGTCTAATACACCAGGCAACCTAAGCAGGATGCAGTACACTATGGCGAAAAGGCAGGAATCTAGCTTTGGATAATCTGTATGTGTTATGTAATATCACATGTCACCTCAAATATTAGTGATTAAAAAAGTTGTTTCTTGAACTTAACATATATTCCATTGTAATCTGGGTACACTTGAGCATTCTGCTGGTCTTTCCTGGGATCATTCTTTCAGCTTCAGTCTCTAGCAGACAGGAAAGGAACAGCTATATTTTTGGTGATAGTGATAAATAGTATTTATTTAGCATATTAGAATGGTTGATTATCTATTAAAGTTAACTGAAATGATGATTCTACTGGATTTTCAAATTCTGTAAAATGAAGAGGAATACCACTCAACCTTAAAATTTTTTCTCTCAATAATATAATTCAAAGCCTGGCGTGAGAGAGGAACACTCCTATAATGTCAACCATTTTGGAGGCAAAGATAAGAAGACAACAGTTTGAGACCAGCACTGGCAACAAGTTAGGAGACACTTTCTCAAGAATAGGTAAGAAGTACTCCTGTAATCTCAGACACACAGAACACAGAGGTAGGAAGATCATAGCCAGAGTCTGGCCTAGACAAGAAAACATGTAAAATCCTATCTGAAAAGTTACTAAAGCAAAAAGACTGGGTTTGCATGTGCATGGTTGAAGTCTTCCTAGCAAGCATAAGGCCCTGAGTTCAAAACCCTTTTAGCATCAAAAAAGGGAGAGGGGGAGTTCATCACAGCCAACAATACCTTTTCACATAACACAAGTAGATTAATGCCATCATACCTAATGACTAGAATAAGATAGAGATAATTGAACAGAGGATTAACTGTAAATCATATACTAGGTACCATACACCTGTGGGAGTGGTCACCTCATGGTAAATGTTCTTTATATGCACTGAATATGAAAGACCCAGTCATCATTTTATTAAATTTGCATTCAGCATAGTGCACTTGCAAGAAGAGCAACTCACAACCCATAGATGCACATATGCAGGTGTTTGAGACTCCACAGAATTACAAGATGTCATGGTTATTTCAGTTCCAAAAGACCCATTGTTACTGCATCTGTTGCTGCCAGCCCACAGCATAAGTGTTTTTCCACTGTTCAATATTAGTTATGAATCAACTCTGGATCAAACAGTGAAATGAAACTCCTCTTCTCTACCGTACTTGCTCTCTTGCCTTTATCCATGATGCTGGACTCCAGTCCGAGTCTCCCATGCCTGAGAGAGAGCTCTGCTTTTATTACTTCTTAAAACGACACCAATGACAGGCTGCAACTCTCCCTGGTACCATGATGTAAAGGTCTTATCACCTCTTTCATCATCAAAATTTATCTTTTGCCTCAGGACTGCTGGTCCATCTTATTAATTAATTTAACCAAAGCTTTCATGTCTTATTTAGGTTTAATTTGTTATCACTGCCAATTGTCATGTTCCTGCTCACTGGGGATTTATTGGCTGAATCCAGTGAATGAACAATGTGAGTCCTGTATGGAGTGCAGAAAAAAGAGCCACAGGAAGAGATCTGGTGAAGCAGGTGTACCCTTGTTTGGCTGAACTTATGATGAATTTGTGGCTGCCTCATCTGTGAAGGTATTTGAAAAAGCCACACCTGGGATATCTTCCCCTGGGAGATGCACCTGATCCAGATGGACTGACAGCACTTTACCACTTGGTTTGAACCTCAACAGCTTCATGAACGATGCATAAGTCCATACATTTTTTTAAACGTCTTGATTAGAGGAGTTATAGACTTTTTTATGCTGGGAAACAGCCAGGTGAAGGTAATTGAAATGTAAATCATAAGTAAAAATAGTCCTATAAAAAGGGAAGTTTATTTTAATTTTCATAACGGTTCAATGTACAGTTATAAATTTCAAGTGAAATCAGAAATTTCCCATTACTTGCAGCTCTTGGATGGTGGACCAAGCATAGCTGATTGCTTCATTATCTCCCTCCTGAGATTTCGCCAGATGTTAGAGTCAGTGTGACAGAAAAGCTCCTGTTTGGATTGTTGCCACTGAATTAATAGAAAGTGAGCGTGGACGAACTACCGAAAAGTGAATGTAAAATTTCCCAAGACCGTAAAGTTTAGATTTCCACTAACTGCTACTTTTGTTTCATTCCAGTTGTAAGCCTATGAGGTACTTACTTTTTCAAAACATTGAAAGTAAAGATACTCTTACCTGCTGATTATCTCACTAAGTATCATAGGAATGAGATTTCTATTAGGCATTGTATGTTTGCTATATAGAGAAAACATTCTGTGTTAATTTAAGAGAACAATTTCTGCAGAGGGCCAGGCATCTCTGTCACAGCTACTCAGTCTCACCATTGTAACATTAAAGTGGACTAGACATCACATAAATGAATGAGTATACATTCATACTGGTTGGTTCCAATAAATTTTTATTTACAAAAATATACAGCAGGCTAGATTTGGCCAGAGGACCATAGTTTATGAATCCACCTTCCATATAATGTTTTTATGTACTTTTCCTTTCACTACCTTCCTTCACTCACTTTTAAACATAATGTACTTAATATTTGTGGTAGATTGGATGACTCAATGAAAGACTTTTAAAGCATAATTTTTACATAAAGTGAATAACGATAAACTTCAGAGACATTGTATCAGGAAGTAAAGTCTCATAATCACACATTCTTTTCCCTTAGAAAGTAAGTGATGGCTTAAAATCACTGTTTATTTTTTATAAGAGTACATAGAATTTGCAAGCTTTTTCTCAAGAACTACTTAAAAGATAATTCATAAAACACTACTAGATCCTTAGGAATTAGTGTTTCATTTAAGTATTTTGCTCTGCTCTTTTGCATAGAAAACAAAATAACAGAGTAGTAAAAAAAATTTTGAAAACAAAAATATGGAATGAAATGTAAATTATTTTATTAATAATTTTTCATTAATTTAATAATCATTCTGTTATTTTATTTTAAAAAAATAATTAAAATAATAATTGATTATAAATTTTAAAAGTTTGATTCACAATTAATGTAAAGCTCTTTCAAGTAAAATTATAACTTAGTTAATTTTATTCTTGAACCAAACACTAGGATTTGTTTTGGTTCACTGAATTACACGGTCACACAACCAAATCTATGACATGATTAAGATGTGTCCAGTTTTATGACATTGCAATTTTAATGAATAATTACTTAGCTCTTAGATTCCATGCTTTAGATTTTTGGAGTTCAAGAGAAACACATTCCACATGATATTTGTAGCAGCCATTAAGGATTTATGGAGTCCAAGATTCCAGTAAACCCTATGAACCCATACTCAATATTCTGGACTGGGGTAAAAACTCAACTGATTTTGGTGTGTCCACGATGTTGCACAAAAATACATTTATAGTTCCTCATGTGGTTTCCAGTAAGAAACACCATCCTTGCACTTGGCCATTGTGACTATTGTCCCAAGCCAAGATGCAGGAAAAGAACCCTAAGTTTAGGAAGTGAATGTTTTCTTATGTGCAGTGAACATGTCTGAATCTGCCTCAGAAGAAGATATCTTTATCACATTAGACAGTAACCAAACTTTCCACTGCTCCAAAAGAGCGGTGTCTCTCTGGAAAAAATAACCCTCTGGAACACCAGCCTTAGGGAACAGCTATGGATATTCACTACCCAAAAAGAGCAGAGATCATAGTTCAGGTCACTGTATTTAAATGTCTTAAACAATACTTTGAATGAAGTTATACATTCAAAATAAAATAATAGCAATCTCAGTATGTGCTTTTCCATAGACTGAGACTTCAGTAGAGATAAAACTAGTTTTCATCTTGCCAATATGAAACTGTATAAGGATGTCCTTTTGATTCCTGGCATATAAAAGTGTATCTGGCAGATTCTAACAAATAGACCAGGAGTTTCAGGCATTGAAGGGCCCTCTTCAGGTTAAATGTTAATAAAATTATTGGCTGCATGGAGTTTTCTTTGATTCTCTTTTTTCAGATGCTATAGAAATATCCTCAAATTCTGACTCCTGCCAGCTAACTGAATTCAATATGTTGTTTTCAAAACGGTTGGATGAAACCTTCAACCTGGATGGCACACCTTCATCCAAAATTAATATTATTATTGCTATTAGTATCATTATCAACATCATCCTCTTCATGAGTACTATTCATAAACTACTTGATTTTACTTCTTGGTCACTTAGCCTCACTTTCGACAAGAGACAGATTTTCTAAAGGGGTCCAATTAGGTTTAGTTATGATGACATGGTGGTTAGAAGGGACTTCCTGAGAAGTGTCTCTCTGCAATGCCCCTGGCCCAGCATTCAGCAACTTTTGGTCTGTCATTCACCACCTCCGAAGGTAGTGTTTTGAGTAAAGGTAAACTTTCCTATTGTGAGTCAAAGTTTACCTGTCTTTAGCTTTTCCTATTAATCTTTGAGTGTAACCTGAAGCAAGGAAAACTAAGCACAACTATGAACCCATTACACATTGAACCACCAAGTCTCTACTTTTTTTCACTTCCTTGACTCATTAAACCATATGTCATACAGCATTCAGCTGAGATTTCCCCAGGACTCATCATCAAACTTTTCTGGATCCACTGAAAATGTTCTATATTTTCAAATACCTATTTTGAAATACTCAGACTTTTGATGACATTCTATATGTGGTATAATGACTTGCCCCATCAAATATTTTTACCATATGAATGAAATCCTGCTTACATATTTTATACATAGAATTCATTTTTGCTATGGATTTAGATTTATTTAACAGGAAAAATCCATGTTCAATTATTTAAAATATTTCAAATGCCAGAAATAAAGACATGTTTACAGATATGCAAACTACTAAATATTTATAAATATATTGTCATTTCCTTCCACAAATGATACACTTGCATTCATTATCAATAACCTAAAGAAAAATACAACCAATATATCTGATAATTATTAAGGAATAATTGTACAATTATTAAGGAATAATTGTAGCAAATAAAATATCCTTATGTATATTTTATATCAATGACTTTTTTTTTATTTTAAAGTTCATAGTCAAAACCCAGGGTGGAGTGCCTGCCTAGTCAAAACCCCAAACTATTTAAAGATGAGGGGGATACAAAAGAATGACACAAAAATTATCAAAAGTGTTGTACTTATAAGGAAGAATAAGCAGAAGCACAGCAAAGGGATTTTGTGGATTCCTTTTACAGGTCCAGTAATTTTGAGAACCTCAAAGCATAGTATACTATCGTGGAATCAGATAATGGACAAAGTCAACAATTATTGCAAACATAATGATTTTTATAGTTGAGGAATTACAAGACAAAGAACAGAAGGGAACTTTTCCTAGAATCTCACAGTATCTCCGTTTTCTCATGTAAGAGATGTAAGTGCTTATCTGCAGAATGTGATTGGACATGAGCTATATAACTTCTGCCTCATCCACTAAGTAAGAAGTGCTCACACTGCCTCCCATTTCCTTTTGGCTAGTGTCCACATGGAGTGGCCATGCACCTGCTGGTGGTACAACGAGATGGGAAGAATCTGGCTCTTGCAATACCTTCGCGAGGTGGAAACACACAATAGTCTGGGTCACTCACCTCTAGGCTGCTGCATTATTTAGGCATCATTTGTTTTTGCTATATTGCCGCAGTGTAGACTTCATGCTCCCTGAACACCAAGTACCTGAAACCAGCTCCCATCACCTGTTTCCCCTTTGGTAAGAGCTGCTCAGGGCACTGTGAAGACACTGTGAGTATCCCTGTAGAGGCATAGATTCTTAAATCTAATCTGTCTCTGGTTCATCCTCTTTTCTAGATCTTACTGCCTGTGCACGACTGGAAATACAGAAGTGCAAGAGCATTTTAAGAAAACTGCATTTTACTTTTTACATTTCACAAAACACACACCACACTTGATGATGTATGTTCTTTGAGTATAAATTTATAGCACATTTTTCAAGGCATTCACTGTCAACTCAGCTACATTGCTATTTTGGACTGTTTTATGACGTCCATTTTTCTCAGTCTGACACTCCAGTGCTTCCTAACACACACACACATTCAGTGGGGAAGTCTAAACACTAAAAAAACACAGGACTATCAATCAAGCAACACTTTCTGAGTCCCTACTAGGAGCACATTACTCTAGCAGGTGAGAATGATACAGAGGCAGGTAAAACATGGTTGCTGATATCAATGAGAGGAGACTACAATCTTGCTAGGGAAGCAGAACACACAAACGCACACACACACACACAACCAATATCAAAGGAATGTATGATAATTGCCACGATGTTCAGATGAAGTGTTGGACAGAGTGTTTTAAGGTAAAATTGATGCAAAAAATTTAAAGCTGCCTCTATGATCTCCCAGTGCTCTTGGTACATTTTGGTATTTTCTTCACTCTATTTGTGATCCTGTTCTAGATATCTGAGCCTAATCCCTTGAATAAATCCTTGTGTACTGTGGTCTTCATAGAATGGACTATCATCCAGAAGGGCTAAATGCAACAAAGTCTTTTGCTTTGGCATTTTTAAAAAATCTTTTTCTTCCATAATTTAATTATTTTGACTCATTATGAGTCTAATAAAACTGTAACATATATAAAATTACATGTGAAATGAGAGCTCAGTTTAAGTGTCTCTAGGAAATCCAAAGTGTGAGAAACTGCAGGAGGCATGGTGGCTTTGGTTATCTGTTGACAACTCAGCATTGCTACCCCACTCTTGTAAGGAAGTTTCTCATCACAAGAAATTGTAAATACACTTTCCAGAATTCACTTATCCATCTAGGACTTGCTTAGAGTTTTCCAATAATGAAGAACTTGCGTGAGAATTGAAATACAGAAAAATGGGGTGGTGGTTCTTTTTGGAGAGAAACGTGGACACCCATGGCATGTTCTGGTAGACTCCTGGACAGCTCTTATCAAATGCATGCTTCACTGTTGTGGAATCAAATAATTGGTGTCAGACTCCCAGAAATTCTTTCTAATTGTTACCATTTATGAAGAAGCACCTAAGATCCACGTGTTTGCAAGCTTGTGATTGAGATCTCAGGAGGACTTTCCTGGAATTTGGTGACAGATCCCTTGACTTTAGCTCTTCTAATTCCTGCTACATTGGTATATTGCTGTTTCCTTTACTTATTAAACCCTTTGTCCTTGCATTACACAGTGGCTTTTGTTGTCTTGGCTGGACCGGGATGGCCACAGGTGAGAACCCTCAGTTGAGAAGATAACAGAAGGAAAGTGCTAGTTGTGTCAGGCACCTTTCTCTGCAGCAAAGCACTCACAGTACATGCCTGCACCCAATTCCAAATGGGACAATTCACTTAATGAAGGTAAGATGTGAAGATTGCTGACTCCAGGATCTGAACCAGAAGTCAAATAGGATACTGGACGCACTGATTTAATAGAGCCAGGGGGAAAATGCCTAAGAGGAAGTAAAATAAGAGAGCAGCTTACTTGGAATATCACACAGGGTACAAGTAGATCAAGGAAGGAGACAAAAAATAAAATAATTAAATTAAAAAATAAGATAAAGGAGAGAAAGAGAAGTTAGTTCAGTTTAGGAAATTAGATTATTTTGTAGAAACCATACTAAAGATAATTTTAGTTAGAAACAGTACAAATCATTTTGATAGGTTTTGAAAAATCAGTATATATGGGGAATTGTAATATTTCTTTCACCACCCTGCCACCTGAATAGCCTTTGCTTCCACAGAGTTCACAAATGCTGTGAAATTCAGCATCTCAAGTTTTCATTTTAAATATCCTTGCTCCTTTCTAATTCTCTTCCTTACATAATTTTTAAAAGATCAAACCTAAGTTTTACTGACATGCACTTTAAGCATTACAGTGAGCTTGACTTTAAAGAACCCTCAATGTAGGTGAGAGAAGCTGCACATACTGTCATATCATCTAATAAAATTCAGGTCTTCTAAAGGTATCTAAAGGGCTACTGTTCTAAGCCAAAGGCTGATCTCCTGAAGTATACATGGTGTGTACATCTCTATGAACTTCATAATTTGTTATGAATAGAATCCAGTGAAAAGGCAAGCTAGAAACTGGGAGAAAAATATTGACAAATCATATGTCTGGTAAGGCATTTATATCTAGAATATATAATGAACTCCCACAATTTGACAACAACCTAGTTAAAAACAGGTAAAATACTTTAACACAATTTTCCAAGGATTATGTACAAATGGTCAAAAAGGTTGTGAAAGATGCCCAACATCTCTCACTAATCATCAGAGAACTAACTCAATACCACCATGAAATATCACCTCATCCCACTAGCACGGCTGTGATCAAAAATGAAAGTAAATGTTGGCAAGGATATGGAGCCTTTGGAAATTTTGAGCACTGTTTTTATGATGGCAAAATCATGAAGCTATTATAATAAACATCGTGAAATTTCCTGAAAAATTAAACATGAAACTGTCAAATTATCCAGCAATCCTGTTTCTAGAAACATATCCAAAAGAATAGAAAGCAGGCCTTAAACAGTTATTTGCATACCCATGATCAAAGCAGCATTACTCAGGGGACAGCAACTAACATTTCCATTGGCAGGTGGATGGATGATATACACATGGGCTATTACTTAGCCTTAGAAAGGAAGAGCATCTAGTCATAGGCTACAAACATAGAAGAAACGTGACATTATGTAAAGTGACACAACCCAGTAAAATAATAGAAATACTGCATGACTCTACTCATCTGAGGTCTGAAGCAGTCACATTCACAGAAACAGAAGAATAATGCTGATTATGAGGAACTGGGAGGGAAGACAGGAAAGAGGAGTTGTTTAAGGCGCATTCAGTTTTGCAAGATGAAAAGCTTCTGGAGCGATATACTATTTTCTCAATATACTAAACAGCGCTGAACTGCACAGTGAAAAGAGTTAAAATGGTCAATTTTTGTCAATAAAATTATGTGCTTTTTAACCAAAATTAATAAAAGTATATTTAAAAATTGTCTTTCTGAAAATCCCAGGAGAGACCTAGCACAGAAAAGGAGTGTGGTGCTCTCCAGACAGGGAAAGTGTGACTGTTCAGTTAGTCACATTGACTTTCTCCAGAGACCATCATCAGTTCAAATGTTTAAAGCAGATTTGTTGAGATTCTACATCACAGTGCTCAGTACAATAAGATGAAAAAGATAACACAGTCCTGACCTTCAGGACCTCACAATCAACTAAGTGAACAGATAATTATAACACCATAAATGCAAAGCAAATGCATACGAGGTGAATAGTTCAAAGATAAAAGTGTATAGGCAACACGAATATTGCATTATTAATTGTCAACTCACACAATGAAAGCTTTGCAGGAGACTCAAAGCCAATAGAATTTGCCAGGCAGATTGGAGAGTGGGAAGGGGGTGGGGAAGGATTGTAATGGGGAGAATAGCATCAATGATAAATAAAACATACAGTGTGCAAGGAACCAGTCTTTCAGCATTTCTGGATTTGCAGTGCAAGAGGGAGAAAGAAAAAGAAAGATAGATTTATAACAAAAAGTAAGGACTAGGCAATGAGGGACCTCATAATTCATACTAAGAAAGTTGAGTTTTTTATTGTGAGTAATGGGATCCTTTGAAAGTTTTCATTCGGGTAAATACCTATAAGCTTAATGTGGTGTACAGAGTAGAACTTCTAGTTTCTATTGTAGAAAAATCACACTATTAACAGTGCAGATTGTGGTTTGAGGAAGGTGAGGCAATGAGAGAGAAGAGAAGCAATTAGAAAATTTTTGAAGCATTCCAGACTAGGGATCTTGAGGTACAGATTTAAAGCAAATGGACAGATAGCAAAAGGAGAAATATTGATAAAGTATAAAGGTAAATTTGAGAAACATTTACAGAATAAAATGTACAGAATGTAATAGTTAGATTGGTAACCTGGATAAAGGACAAGAGACATCCTCAGTATCTAACTTTATCCCCCTCCACAGACAAAGGTAATACATGAGATGAGTAACTTTGGAGGATAAGGAAAGAAGAAATAGCAAAGGTGTGAGAAGAAGCAAATAATACATTGATAGGAGTATTTGAAAAATATTCCTCTGTTCATCTAAACAAATGCATGAAAAAATCCAATACATGACTCTGAATCTCAAGTGTAAGATTGGGGCCAGGGATAAGACTTGAGGGTCATACACAGATTTGTGACATTCCTTAGAGAACAGAGGTAAAGCAAGATGAAATGCATAGAGAGTTATATATCTTAGAAGATGCAATAGTTAAGAGAACACAGTGCTTTTGTTGCATCACTTATTTTGTAGATCTTGAATATTATCTCTCTAAAGGTCCTTTCATTTCCTTCTCATTTTCTCTCTTTTTCTAACATGTCTCATAGGTTAATAACTTACTCATCAGCACATTTTATCAATTCTGTTCATATCACATGCTATTTAAATATTCAATACATACCCTTGACATAGGTTATGAGTTTCAACAATGTGGACAATGGATTCATCATCTATGCTTCACATGAATCATGTGTTTTTAGTAGTTTCATTCATTCCACATTTTTTTCACTGATAGTATAATTTTGGATTCTGAATTTGGGCATTAGGAGCATATTGCAACTTATTATCTTAAGTGAAGTTAGCCAGATTCAGAAAGCTAAAGGCCATGCATTTTCTCTCATATGTGAAATAGAAGCCTAATACAAATACAAGCAATATTATGAAAAAAAGGTACACTAAGGAGAAGTCACATATGAGAGAGGGAGAGTAAAAGAAGGAAGCTAGGAAGGTGAATATGGTTGATGTATTTTCTATACAAGAATGAATCTAGAATTTTTAAACCTGTTGAGATCACCATAAGTAGGGGACTAAAGTAGAAAGGAGAAAAATAGAGGAGATAAACCAACTCGGATTGTAATACATATATACATGGAAATGTCACAGGAAACTCCCTATACAGCTATCTTAAAGAAACAAAAATGTCATTATTTCTTTCTTTTACAAAATCACTAAACAGGAGGGAAGAACAGGTCCTGTTTTGGAGGAGTGGTACCAGTGTGGGAGGGAGGTGGGTAAGGGTGTGGGAGGGTGAATATAGAGCAAATACTGTGACACATGTATGTAAATGGAGAAATGATACCTTTTAAAACCACTCCAGGAATGAGGAGAGGTTAGACAAAGGAGAATGATAGAGAGGGGTAAATTCAAGTATAATATAGTTGATATATTCTAAGATCTTTTGTAAATGCCACAGTGTACCACCAGCACAATTTAAAAAATAATAAAAATAAAAGGAAACATTACAACTGAATGTTAGTGAAATTATCAGGTATAATACACATAAAACTCTTTAGAAGAAATTATTTGATTAAAAATTAAATTTTCTGGACTCTATAAAACCTCATTTTATAGATGAGTGTTTACCGTTTAAACAGCAATTACTCTAAATATTCTGATGAAATGTCTCTCAGAGATATACTTTGGACACACCATGCTGAAAATATGCACTGAAAAACACCCCTTGGGTATACTACACCACAAAGGATTTATCCAATGAAAACCTCCATCACATTTTTTTTGTTTGTTTGTTTTTTTTTTCATTTTTCTTTTATTATTCATATGTGCATACAAGGCTTGGTTCATTTCTCCCCCCTGCCCCCACCCCCTCCCTTACCACCCACTCCACCCCCTCCCGCTCCCCCCCTCAATACCCAGCAGAAACTATTTTGCCCTTATCTCTAATTTTGTTGTAGAGAGAGTATAAGCAATAATAGGAAGGAACAAGGGGTTTTGCTGGTTGAGATAAGGATAGCTATACAGGGCATTGACTCACATTGATTTCCTGTGTGTGGGTGTTACCTTCTAGGTTAATTCTTTTTGATCTAACCTTTTCTCTAGTTCCTGGTCCCCTTTTCCTATTGGCCTCAGTTGCTTTAAGGTATCTGCTTTAGTTTCTCTGCGTTAAGGGCAACAAATGCTAGCTAGTTTTTTAGGTGTCTTACCTATCCTCACCCCTCCCTTGTGTGCTCTCGCTTTTATCATGTGCTCATAGTCCAATCCCCTTGTTGTGTTTGCCCTTGATCTAATGTCCACATATGAGGGAGAACATACGATTTTTGGTCTTTTGAGCCAGGCTAACCTCACTCAGAATGATGTTCTCCAATTCCATCCATTTACCAGCGAATGATAACATTTCGTTCTTCTTCATGGCTGCATAGAATTCCATTGTGTATAGGTACCACATTTTCTTAATCCATTCGTCAGTGCTGGGACATCTTGGCTGTTTCCATAACTTGGCTATTGTGAATAGTGCCGCAATAAACATGGATGTGCAGGTGCCTCTGGAGTAACAGTCTTTTGGGTATATCCCCAAGAGTGGTATTGCTGGATCAAATGGTAGATCGATGTCCATCTTTTTAAGTAGCCTCCAAACTTTTTTCCAGAGTGGTTGTACTAGTCTACATTCCCACCAACAGTGTAAAAGGGTTCCTTTTTCCCCACATCCTCGCCAACACCTGTTGTTGGTGGTGTTGCTGATGATGGCTATTCTCACAGGGGTGAGGTGGAATCTTAGTGTGGTTTTAATTTGCATTTCCTTTATTGCTAGAGATGGTGAGCATTTTTTCATGTGTTTTCTGGCCATTTGAATTTCTTCTTTTGAGAAAGTTCTGTTTAGTTCACATGCCCATTTCTTTATTGGTTCATTAGTTTTGGGAGAATTTAGTTTTTTAAGTTCCCTGTATATTCTGGTTATCAGTCCTTTGTCTGATGTATAATTGGCAAATATTTTCTCCCACTCTGTGGGTGTTCTCTTCAGTTTAGAGACCATTTCTTTTGATGAACAGAAGCTTTTTAGTTTTATGAGGTCCCATTTATCTATGCTATCTCTTAGTTGCTGTGCTGCTGGGGTTTCATTGAGAAAGTTTTTACCTATACCTACTAACTCCAGAGTATTTCCTACTTTTTCTTGTATCAACTTAAGAGTTTGGGGTCTGATATTAAGATCCTTGATCCATTTTGAGTTAATCTTGGTATAGGGTGATATACATGGATCTAGTTTCAGTTTTTTGCAGACTGCTAACCAGTTTTCCCAGCAGTTTTTGTTGAAGAGGCTGCTATTTCTCCATCGTATATTTTTAGCTCCTTTGTCAAAGATAAGTTGCTCATAGTTGTGTGGCTTCATATCTGGATCCTCTATTCTGTTCCACTGGTCTTCATGTCTGTTTTTGTGCCAGTACCATGCTGTTTTTATTGTTATTGCTTTGTAATATAGTTTGAAGTCAGGTATTGTGATACCTCCTGCATTGTTCTTTTGACTGAGTATTGCCTTGGCTATTCGTGGCCTCTTGTGTTTCCATATAAATTTCACAGTAGATTTTTCAATCTCTTTAATGAATGTCATTGGAATTTTGATGGGAATTGCATTAAACATGTAGATTACTTTGGGGAGTATCGACATTTTTACTATGTTGATTCTACCAATCCATGAGCATGGGAGATCTCTCCACTTTCTATAGTCTTCCTCAATCTCTTTCTTCAGAAGTGTATAGTTTTCCTTGTAGAGGTCTTTCACATCTTTTGTTAGGTTTACACCTAGGTATTTGATTTTTTTTGAGGCTATTGTAAATGGAATTGTTTTCATACATTCTTTTTCCGTTTGCTCATTGTTAGTGTATAGAAATGCTAATGATTTTTCTATGTTGATTTTATATCCTGCTACTTTGCTATAGCTATTGATGATGTCTAGAAGCTTCTGAGTAGAGTTTTTTGGGTCTTTAAGGTATAGGATCATGTCGTCTGCAAATAGGGATATTTTGACAGTTTCTTTACCTATTTGTATTCCTTTTATTCCTTCTTCTTGCCTAATTGCTCTGGCTAGGAATTCCAGTACTATGTTGAATAGGAGTGGAGATAGTGGGCATCCTTGTCTGGTTCCTGATTTTAGAGGGAACGGTTTTAATTTTTCTCCGTTAAGTATAATGCTGGCTGTAGGTTTGTCATATATAGCTTTTATAATGTTGAGGAACTTTCCTTCTATTCCTAGTTTTCTTAGAGCTTTTATCATGAAATGATGTTGGATCTTATCAAAGGCTTTTTCTGCGTCTATTGAGATGATCAAGTGGTTTTTGTCTTTGCTTCTGTTAATGTGGTTTATTATGTTTATTGATTTTCGTATGTTGAACCACCCCTGCATCCCTGGGATGAAGCCTACCTGGTCATGGTGGATAATCTTTTTGATGTGTTGCTGAATTCGGTTTGCCATTATTTTGTTGAGGATTTTTGCATCAATGTTCATTAAGGAGATTGGCCTATAGTTCTCCTTTTTGGAGGTGTCTTTGCCTGGTTTTGGGATAAGTGTAATAGTGGCTTCATAAAATGTGTTTGGCAGTTTACCTTCCCTTTCTATTTCATGGAACAGTTTAAGGAGGGTTGGTATCAGTTCTTCTTTAAAGGTCTGATAGAATTCAGCAGAGAATCCATCAGGTCCTGGACTTTTCTTTTTGGGGAGACTCTTGATTGCTGCTTCAATTTCATTTTGTGTTATAGGTCTATTCAGGTGATTAATTTCCTCTTGGTTCAGTTTTGGATGATCATATGTATCTAGAAATCTGTCCATTTCTTTTAGATTTTCAAATTTATTTGAATATAGGTTCTCAAAGTAGTCTCTGATGATTTCCTGGATTTCCATGGTGTTTGTTGTTATCTCCCCTTTTGCATTCCTGATTCTACTAATTTGGGTTTTTTCTCTCCTCATTTTAGTCAGGTTTGCCAGGGGTCTATCGATCTTGTTTATTTTTTCAAAGAACCAACTTTTTGTTTCATTAATTCTTTGTATGGTTTTTTTGGTTTCTATTTCGTTGATTTCAGCTCTTATTTTTATTATTTCTCTCCTTCTATTTGTTTTGGGATTTGCTTGTTCTTGTTTTTCTAGGAGTTTGAGATGTATCATTAGGTCATTGATTTGGGATCTTTCAATCTTTTTAATATATGCACTCATGGCTATAAACTTTCCTCTCAAGACTGCCTTAGCTGTGTCCCATAGGTTCCGGTAGGTTGTGTTTTCATTTTCATTGACTTCTAGGAACTTTTTAATTTCCTCTTTTATTGCATCGATGATCCATTCTTCATTAAGTAATGAGTTATTTAGTTTCCAGCTGTTTGCATGTTTTTTGTCTTTACTTTTGTTGTTGAGTTCTACTTTTACTGCATTGTGGTCAGATAGTATGCACGGTATTATTTCTATTTTCTTATATTTGCTGAGGCTTGCTTTGTGCCCTAGGATATGATCTATTTTGGAGAAGGTTCCATGGGCTGCTGAGAAGAATGTATATTGTGTAGAGGTTGGATGAAATGTTCTATAGACATCTACTAGGTCCACTTGATCTATTGCATATTTTAGATCTTGGATTTCTTTATTGAGTTTTTGTTTGGATGACCTATCTATTGATGATAATGGAGTGTTAAAGTCTCCCACAACCACTGTGTTGGCGTTTATATATGCTTTTAGGTCTTTTAGGGTATGTTTGATGAAATTGGGTGCGTTGACATTGGGTGCGTACAGATTGATGATTATTATTTCCTTTTGGTCTATTTCCCCTTTTATTAGTATGGAATGTCCTTCTTTGTCTCGTTTGATCAATGTAGGTTTGAAGTCTACTTTGTCAGAGATAAGTATTGCTACTCCTGCTTGTTTTCGGGGGCCATTAGCTTGGTAAATCTTCTTCCAGCCTTTCATCCTAAGCATATGCTTATTTCTGTCGGTGAGATGAGTCTCCTGTAAGCAACAAATTGTTGGATCTTCTTTTTTAATCCATTTTGTCAAACGGTGTCTTTTGATGGGTGAATTAAGTCCATTGACATTAAGTGTTAGTACTGATAGGTATGTGGTGATTCCTGCCATTTAGTTATCTTAGTTGTTTGAAGGTTTGATTGTGTGTACCTAACTTGATGTTACTCTCTACTGTCTTGCTTTTTCTTATCCTGTGGTTTGGTGCTGCCTGCCTTTTCATGGTTAAGTTGGGTGTCACTTTCTGTGTGCAGGATCCCTTGCAGAATCTTTTGTAATGGTGGCTTTGTGGTCACATATTGTTTTAGTTTCTGCTTATCATGGAAGACTTTTATTGCTCCATCTATTTTGAATGATAGCTTTGCTGGGTAGAGTATCCTGGGGTTGAAGTTATTTTCATTCAGTGCCCGGAAGATCTCACCCCACGCTCTTCTTGCTTTTAATGTTTCTGTTGAGAAGTCTGCTGTGATTTTGATGGGTTTACCTTTGTATGTTACTTGTTTTTTCTCTCTTGCAGCCTTCAATATTCTTTCCTTAGTTTCTGAACTTGTTGTTTTAATGATGATATGTCGTGGAGTAGTTCTATTTTGATCTGGTCTGTTTGGTGTCCTGGAGGCCTCTTGCATTTGTATGGGAATATCTTTCTCTAGATTTGGGAAATTTTCCATTATTATTTTGTTGAATATATTACGCATTCCCTTCGCTTGCACCTCTTCTCCTTCTTCGATGCCCATGATTCTCAAGTTTGGTCTTTTGATGGAGTCGGTGAGTTCTTGCATTTTCTTTTCACAGGTCTTGAGTTGTTTAATTAATAGTTCTTCGGTTTTTCCTTTAATTACCATTTCATCTTCAAGTTCTGAGATTCTGTCTTCTGTTTGTTCTATTCTGCTGGATTGGCTTTCCGTTTTGTTTTGCAGTTCTGTTTCGTTCTTTTTTCTGAGGTTTTCCATATCCTGGCTGTTTTCTTCTTTATTGTTGTCTATTTTTGTCCTGAGTTCATTTATCCATTTATTCATTGTGTTCTCTCTTTCACTTTGGTGTTTATACAGTGCTTCTATGGTTTCCTTTATTTCTTCTTTTGCTTTTTCAAATTCTCTATTTTTATTGTCTTGGAATTTCTTGAGTGTCTCCTGTACATTTTGGTTGACCCTATCCAGTATCATCTCTATAAAATTCTCATTGAGTACTTGTAGTATGTCTTCTTTTAAATTATTCTTGTAGGCTTCATTGGGTCCTTTGGCATAGTTTATCTTCATTTTGTTGGAGTCTGGCTCTGAGTTTCTGTTCTCTTCATTCCCCTCTGGTTCCTGTACTAATTTTTTGCTGTGGGGAAACTGGTTTCCTTGTTTTTTCTGTCTTCCTGTCATTGTCCTTGGTGTTGTTACTGTCCCTGTACTGTGTGTAATTAAGTATTTTCTAGCTTGTAATAATAACAATGGTAATATTGAGAACGGAAGAGTGAGCTGAGATGGAAAGCAAGAAGTTAAAGAAAAGGGGAAAACAAATATACAGACAAGAGGGAGAAAGCAGAACAAGGTATCAGACAAGAGAGTTTCAAAGGTATAAACAGGGAGTGTTAGTGTACTAATCGACAGTAAGCTGAACAGACAATAGAGAGACAGAGAGAGGATTGAAAATCAAAGATAAAAAAAATAAAAAATAAGTATATGAAAGTAATATCTGTTTATAAAAATGAATTAAAATAAAATGGAAAATAGGAAATTAAAAAAAAAAAAAAAAAAACCAAAAAACTTCCAAGTTTATATGCAATGCAATTTCAGTCTTAATAATTTGGATGTCCGTCTTAATCTCCAGTCCTGGAGTTGGTGCCTCAGATGTTGTTCTGTAGTTGTCTCATCAAAGGGGATGCATAAAGTAGAACAAAACTACACTCACACACACACAGAAGAAAAAATAAAAAAAAAAGCCCCACCAAGTGTCCCCAGTTCAAATGCAATAGTTTCAGTAAGTTTTTCGGCTTGCAGGTGTAATTCGGTTGTTCTCTCATCAAAGGTAGGGAGAAAAAGAAAAAAACGCGTCTGGAGGCAGTTCTGAGAGTGGTATCTGCAACTGTGGTTTGCCTGCCTGCTGCTCTCCGCCTGTAGCTGGAGGCGTTATTTATGCAGATCTCTGGGGTGAGCTAGCGCTCACCTGGTCCCAGAGGCTTTGTTTGCTCAGAGTTCTCCTGTGCGGGGGAGGGGGGCCTCTGCTACAGGCTTTTCCCTTTCCAAGCACTGGGAAAGGCGACACTGCCCCGCGTTGTCAGGCCTGCGTGTTTATTTACAGTTCACGTGGGAAGTGGGTCTTCCCTCCTCTCACAAGCGTCCCTGCTCCTGGTTGCTGGGCGCGCGCCCCGCTCCCGCCAGAGGCTCTCCGGCCCGCCCGGCTCGTTTATTTACAGTCCCGGGAAGGATTCCCTTCCCCCAATCTTCAGCGCTCAGGGCGCCCCACCCTCTTTCCAGCGTGTCTTAACTGTTCTTATTGCTTAGTACTCAGTTTCTCTTTTTTTCCCGGGTGGAGGTCAGTCTGTCCAGGGGGCTATGCTGCTCTGGCCCAGGCTTGTCTGTGGGGGAACCGCGGTACCGCGAAGCTCACCTGGTCCGCGTCTTCCCAAGTCGTATGGGCGCCGGCCACTGGCGGCCCGGGGGCCTCCTCGGTTCTCCGTTTAACGTGAAGTGGAGATTCTCTGCGCCGGCTGGAGATGTGGAGGAGTCAAAGTTATGCCTTTTCTCGGTGATTATGCCTGCAAAGTGTGTCTCCAGCGTCTCTCCAAGATTTCACTATAGGAGGCTCGCTTTCTGCTTCCTACCTCTAGCCGCCATCTTGGAATCTCTCCCCTCCATCACATTTTTAAAAATATGAAGAATAAGTATCAATGAGGAATAATGGTATTTTTATTCTCTAAAATGATTTGAAAAAGACAAGTTTATTGCTGCAAAAATTCTAAATAATTATTTAGAAAATATTAAATTACCAACATACTTCTGGAAATATGTATTGAAAATAATCATCAGGACCCCTTGAAGTTGTGTATAACCAAAAATATTAGTTTGAAAATAATTACATTTCACAGTAAAATAAAAACACTTTCCCTTGAAGCCACATGACTTCAAGCATTTGTTAAAATGTCTGGCATAAAACAGGCCAAAGATCAAGAATCCAAAATAAATTTTTCACAGTTAAAGGATATTACCTCATTAGAGGAAGAAAATAGAAAAATATAAGCAGCATATAGTGCTTGTATTAATACTGTTTACTGTACCAGGTTTTGTGCTAATTGACAAAAATTTCAAGATACCAAATAAAATTCAGCATCATGACAACTCAAAATGTATTCATTTTGTAGAACTGGCAAATAGTTAATTTTTAGTATTATTCTGTTGATTCAAAATAGAAAAGGAGCTGGCACAGTGGCTCATGCCAATAATGTTAGCTACTCAGGAGGCTAAGATCAGGAGGACTGTAGTTTGATGCTAGCCAGGTCAAAAAGTTTACAAGACCCCATCTCAATCAATAAAAACTAGGCACGGTGATATGTGCCTATTCTCCCAACTATGCAGAAGACATAAACAGGAGGATTATAGTCCAGGACTTCCCAGACATAAGTTCAAGACCCTCTTCAAAGAATACCTAAAGTAAAAAGGGCTGGGGGTTTGGCTAAAGTGTTAGAGCATGTACCTGGTAAGCTCAAGACTCTTAAGTTCAAACCCTGGTACTGCCAAAAACTAACTAAATAAAAATAATACATAATAGAGTAGGAATTTTTACCTGTTTTTTCAACTATAATTCTATAAAGGTGAAAAGAAATGGAAAAATCTGCTCTTGAAATATGAGACCTCTTGCAGGTCCATTCACAGACTTTTAAAACAGTAAAATTTATCCAAAAAAAGCCAAATATTGCAGTACTAATAAAAGAGGGCGAGGTAAGGTAGTATATGCCTATAATCTCAACCACTTTGAAGACATGGACAGGAAAATTTTTGTTTCAGGTCAATCTGGGCAAAAATTCATTAGAGCCTATCTGAAGAACAAGTCAGACATGGTGATGCATGTGTACTGTCCCAGCTACTTGGGAGGCAGAGGCAGAAGAATCATATTTTGAGGCCAAATCAGGCAAAGTTAGCAGGAGACCCTATCTGAAAAGAAAAACCTAAAAACAAAAGGACTGGGGACATAGCTCAAGTGGTAGCATGCTTTCAACTCTGAAGGTCCTGAGTTCAATCCCCAGAACTGCAACAAAAAAAAAATTATTGCCCCCTTCCAGAAAGGCACATGTTGATAAGAATTTATTTAGGGATCAGAGATAGTTCACAGTGTTAAGATATCTGAAAACATGCTCAAGGAGAGAGCCTAGAAGCCATCCACGGAAAATCAATGAGGCATGGCAACTGTAGATTATAGATATGCCACCATAAAATTGAGATAACAAAGGAATATGAACAATAAATACTACGTGACAGGCAGGCCTGCTGCCACAAAGGCATGACACATACTGTTGAGCTAAGTTCGGTCACCTTCATCAGTCTTCCTTTCCAGCCTCAAACCCTGGATCCAAGAAAGTCTGAAGAAACCCAGATTTACACATGTAAAGGAAAGAATAGGAGACTATTTTCTCAAGGTTACATACAGCACATACACACACACACACACACACACACACACACACACACACACACACAAAACCTGCTTGCCACCCTGTTGTCTAAGACCTATAGTCAATTTTTAGTACTATATTCTTAACACATGCTATCCCAAATGGGTGTGTGGAAGGGTGAGTCTCCTAAATTCAGTATGTAAGTTGAAAGTGTACAAGGATGCATCAAATGTACAAAGTTCTCTAGCCCACATCTGAAATATACATCTCAAAGTAGTCAATTAGCTGTGATTTCCCCACAGGCAGTGATTTCTAATTGTGTAAAAGACATACTAATTTTTTACTTATAAACAAAGAAATAGGTGAGGCATGAAGGAATGCGGGGATGATCAAAGACCTCGGAGTTGTGGACAAGAGGAAAGGTCCACACAGGAGCAGATTGTCTTAGCCATTAAAGCTATTAAACCTCACCTTTATAAAACTGACCATTGGCATTCTACATTTTCTAACCTTATGGTTGACCTTAAAGGGCATGTCCGCTAAGAAGTGAGAGAGTAAGATGAAGCTGAAAATTGTAGGTGAAGAATAAAATTCTGTTCAACTAAATGCTTGGTTATAGAGACTCATTCTAGCAGGAACATCGGTAAGAGTGTGATAAAAGGTGCCCAGTCAGGTGTCTGGGACAGAAAACACGTAATGTCTCAAATATAATAGCTACTAAATGGTTAAAGAACAATTCTCTAGTAGGCTAAAACCTCAAAAACAAAAACTGTCTATACTTACCACTTTCTGAATTGGTAGGTGCTATTTTTAAAGGTGAGACAAAGGAGAAGGGAAGTATAAACATAATTCTAAATTGTTTCCAAAGAATAAAAATCACCAAAATCAGCTGAGAGTTAAAAAGGAATGGCAGAAGTAACAGGGTGACTTCCTAATAATACAGCACTATCGCATGTAATTTGAATCAATTAATAGCTAAAGTGGATATTGGGGGCTTTGTGGCCAGCAGGGAAATGTGGGAAAATGTCTTATTGATCCAAGCAATGTTTCTCCCAGCTGAGATTAATGCATTGATACTCCACAGAAAGGAGGATATTGCGTTCTGTTTTGGTTTAGTGTTTGTTCCTATCCCATTTTATAAGACTGAAATGTAAAAGCTTGTTGGAAACAGCAGTTATTAACTGACTGTCCCCTCTGTTTTAGCTTTGTCTCTTTTACAGATTCAAGTAAAAAATAAAATGAAGTATATGAACAGTAAAATGTGTATAACCAATCTAACCAAACGCACAAGAGGTAGAATTCTTCCTTTGACAGACTTCTATTTTAGGATTTTATATCTCATGATCAATGTTAGGAAGATAGAGTTTATCATTGAGCTACAGATGTCTGTTTCTATAAATGGATTTAAGACCTGGACAGTCTTAAACAGTCTTAAAAGCCATTTCTAAGTCATGTAAGAACTGAATGCCTCCTTTTTCATTACTGTTTCACTTGAGAATTTTTTCTGAAATAATGATCGTGTTGTTAGACTTAATTCTTTCGTGCTACAGAATACCAAGTTTTCCATCTACCAGCCATCAGGCTTTATATCCTATTTAATATAACTTGCATTAAATCTAAAGGCTCCCAGTTTTCCCAATCAAATGGTATCAAAACCTAATACAAGAAATAGTTTTCTAGAGTGAAAGTCAAGTAGCAACCAGATGAGAATTGATTTCTACCCACCTCAAAGCAATGCCAATACAATAGACAAATACTTGAACCCAATGAGCCGTGCATAGAAACTTTCTAAGATGCTTTTAGTGAATATGAAAGAAAAGCTAAATACCAAATGTTACCATTAACTATTTACAACTTTTATGTAATTTGTTTTACCATTTATTTGGTGCAGAAAAACTACCAATCATCTATTTTGCCTGTTTCATTTATTTTTATAAAGAAGTTGAATATAAATAAATGCATATTAAATTCTAAAAACTAAAGGGGTGAAGTCCCTGCTGTTTGTGTTTTTTTTAACCACACTGGTGTTTGAGCACAGGGCCACACTCTTGCTAGCAAGTGCTCTCCTACTTGAATCAAGCCTCCTGCCTTTTCTGCTTTAGTTATTTTTCAGGTAGGGTTTCTAGACTTTGCTTTTGTCAACCTGGGACTACAATCCTTCTCCTTATGCCTCTCACATAGTTGAAATTACAGGCCCATGCCACCATGTCTGGCTTATTTTAGAGAAAGGGTCTCATTCATTTTTTGAGGCCAGCTTGACCTCAAAATCTCCACATAATCTTCCTACCTCAACCTTTTAAGCCTGAAAAGCCCTTCATTAACAGTGTGGGAGAAAAAAGCCAGACATCTCTCATGTAATGTTTTAGTTCTAGAAGCCCAATCAATATCATTTAATGTGCACATGAATGGAGATGAAACATAATCTATGGTAAATTCAATTGGGGAAATCCACAGATCATTCCATATTCTGTCTCTAAAATGTGTGTAACTTCTGATGAAAATGCCCTAATATCTTATTAACCACTGGGTAGTTAACCCAGTCCCTGCTGGGAAGGAAGCACTATGTATCCCTGCTTTGTGAGGAATTGGATGTTGGCTGCTGGTCACTTCACACAAAGATTCAAAACTTTGAGTTGGGAACCTCATTGGAAGAGGCCTTAGGAATCCATTTCCTGCATATTGTATTCCAACCTGGAAAAATTAAATCCAAAGGGATCAATTTTGCTTCTTTCCTAGGGAACTCGGACCAGAATGAACTTCTGAAGATCCTTAAGAGCCCTGAAGCCACCTTTATTTTCACAGTGAATATTGTGCAAGACAAAGAGAAATGACAATTCTGGAGATGGCAAACTGAAACTGCCCAAAGCAAGCACAATGGACAGAGATTCAATTCCTTAATGATCTGCCTCTGTATGGAAATAGAAAAGCCCTGAAACAATTAAGTGCCCCCTATGAAAAAATATTTTGCATTAAGAAAATGTCAATATGTTAGCAGTAATCACAAAAGATTTGCATGAAGAAAATATCAATATATTAGCAGTCATCACTGAATTATATTTGAAATTTAAGATTTCTTGGCTTGACCCTTGGGATTATTACTTACTATATATAGAATTTAGTCACATCTCTTTACATATTATTTAAACACAAAGAAAGGCTGGCAGATGAGCTCCATCCACAAGAGAACAGCAAGATTTCATTAGTCAAGCACGTGTAAGTTTTACTGAGGTTCTCTCAGGTAAGGTGTTGCATAATATTAAGTCATAATGTTGAAGTTATTAGATCTTGGCAAATAGCATAATTAACTATCTGTGTTTAAATAGGAGACAAGTGAGAATTTATAAACTAAGATAAACTATGCATTATGTAATTAAGGTATGTAACAGTCTTTCCTGTAAACAAAAGCAAACATAGCTTTTTTTTTTTCACAGTGATAATGTCATTTTGAAATACCCATGTTTCTCAGGAGCCATCAATAAAGGCACTACATCCATCTCTGTCAATTTTGTAGAGAAGTCATTAGTGAAATGTCACCTTCTGAGTTTTGCACACCTTGAGTACAGAAACTTTATACTTTTTAAAATAGCACCAACAATAAAAACAGCACCTGAAAGCATCAGGAATTATAATTGTGCTGCTACAAAAAAATTAAAGCATCAATACTGCTATAGTTACTACTAAAATTATCATGCTACTATTATTGAAAATTTTATGTCAGCTTTCCCCCTCCAAGTTTTTAAGTATCTCTAAAATGCTGTAAGGTAAGATATGCAAACTAGAGTAATTATTTCAATGAGATAATGCCACCCTACTTTCAACTTTTCCTACTCAGGAATTATTTTGTCACTGTTGAAAACTGGGATTTGGAAAACTGGAAAAATATTAGATAGTGTATTATTCCCCATAATCCTATACAACAGGAAAATAAGAAGCAAGATCAAGTGTTGAACAACTTTGTTCTAGGCATCCTTAGCAAAATCCAGATAGTTAGATTTTCAGATTTTTGGTGGTTAGATCATTCCAAATCCATGATTTCAAGTTCATAATTACCCCAGAAAATAGTCAAATTTAATTCTTAGAGTAATTTAGTAAAGTTATTGGAAATGTTTTATAACTTTCAAAACATTGTCAGTAAACTTACTGCATTCCAAATATCTGAGAAAAGCATAGAATAGGAGAGAAAAAATATGAATCTTATCATAATCCTGTTAAATATTTATTTGTGCTGAGTGTGTTTTCTCTTAGTCCCCTGGTAATTGCCAAATCAGTGCAGAGCTAAGTGGAAGCTGCTCACTTACACATTGCTGCTCTCATGTGTGTACAAACTTCAAAACACACAGCCCTCTTACTAAGCTCATCCAGTGAGTACAGTCATCAGGTCAACAGATATTGAACACTCAGTGCCAGGAACAGGACAGAGCTCCTGACCTTGAGATTTCTTTAATCTTATTGGAAGAGAAAACAAAATAAAAGTAAGTGCTAGGATGGAGTAAGTACACTGTGTTCCCTAATTCTGAAACCCAGCTTCCTTTTGAGATTGTATGGGTTTCCTTTTGCTGTTGTGACAACTCATCACAAATTCCATGGCTTAAAACAACAGGAATTTCTTTTTCTCTTGCAGTCTAGAGAAGTCTGAAATCAGATATATTGAGGTAAAATCACAGTGTCATCTGAGCTGGTTCTCTCTGGAGGCTCTCTGAACAGTGTCCATGCTTTTTACACTTTCTACAGGATACCTGTAATCATCAGGGCTCCATAACACACCTTCATAGCCAACTGACCATCTTCTCTCTTCTCTAACCTTGGGTTGACTTTTAAATCTTCTTTTTGAGTCTGACAGTCTGAAGTCACTCTTATAAGGACTTCTATGATTGCATTGGGCCAACCCAGAAATTCAGGATAATTTTCTTATCTTGAGTTCTTTACTTGCATTTCAAAGTCCGCTTTTCCATAGAAAATAACATTCACAGATTTTAGGAATTAGGTTGTAGGTATCGTTGGGAGGCATTATTCAGCCTACTGCCTACTGTAGACACTATGGATAATTTCTTGCATATCTCCAAAATTTTATAGGATTCCATTCATGTCTTGGAATCTTATCAAGTGATATTTTCATATGCCAGTTCTATGTATGTTATGTAGTCTGGAAAATTATTCTAATTAGACATAAATGAAAAATTGCTGCAAAATGAAATTAAATATAGAGTATATAGTGAACTATACTATTAATAACACAATTTGGACTTAAATGACCCATATTTGCTCTTGAAATTATACTCATTTTGGTATTAAACTATAACTTCAAATTTTTGAGCTTTACTATGAATACATATGTGTATGTGTGTGTATCTGTACATTTATAAATATTTTCATCAAAAATGACTAGTAGCAAAATATATATTCATATTTGTGCTTGAGTTGGAATGCTTCTTATTTAACTACCTTACAAGCATTCATAATTACTAAATTGATGAAATTGAAGGTTATGAGTTTGCCATCACCTGAAATTTATATAATCCCTTTGTTATTGAAGTTGAGTATTATAATTCTCTTGATAGTACAAATTAATGAAATACTGTAGAGCTCTAATTGATGGCTTTCTCAGATTTCTTAATAAAGCATTATTGCTGTCTGTCAGCAGAAGCTTATAAACTTTGGGAGTTTCATGGCATCTTCACATCTTGAGACAGATCTGAAATAATTTTCAATTAAAAGTCAGCTTTTGGTGAGTCTAGGTAGATTGGGAAGACAATGAAAGCAAGTTGGAATTTACTATCTACCATTTGCAGATGTTTCACTTTGGAATAATTCTTGATTCTTGGAGGCATTTCCTACCCCTCCACACACACACACTAGATACCAGGCCGTATCACATGAGCCTCTTCTTTTATCAGAAAAAAAAAATTAATATGCCTGGTCTGAACCACAGAACTAGATGTTTTAACAAACATCATTTGACTTTATATATGAAAAATTGTACACAAGTTGCTTTGGATACAGAGTAAGATAAGACATTCTCTTCTCCTTGGAAAAATTCAGGCCTGGTGAGACAGGATCTCATACTGCAATACAATATAATTAATGTTGTGATACATGAAATCAGTCCTTTAAGTGTGTACCCCAAAAAAACTAAACTCAACATTAATCTGGGAATTTCTTCTTGGCAAACTGAGCTTTGAAGGGCAAGCAGGAGTTGGTTAAAGGAGGAAACAGGAAAGGCATGCTAGGATGAGGGAACTGGACAGATCGAGCACAGCTGGTGAAGAAGCATGACATAGCTTAGCACCCTAAGGAGTGAAAAATACAGAGAGCACAAAGGGAACTTCAGGGAGAAAATACCTAGACAGTAAATGGTCATGAGACTAAAAATTATGAGTTTTGTCTCATGAACTATTACAAACTTCTGGAAGTCTGAAAGCAGCGGCTACCGTGGTCCCATGTGTACACTAGAACAGTATCTCTGTCACCAAGATGGGGGAGGGGCATGCCATTAACCTTAAGGTTTGCTCTAACTTTCTCCAGACTGTGAAGTATGCTGGAAGGGTGATTGGAAGGAGCTCTGTTTCAGAGTACCCTGCACTCTGCTGTCTGTTGTGCTCCACCAAAGGGACAGCTCAGAAGGAGAGAGGGAGTGCAGGTCAGGGTACGGATTTCTCCCACTTCCTGCCTCCTTGTCTCAGGTTAGCTGTATGAAGACACTTGCTGATGGCTCCCTCTAGGGAGCAAAGCCCTGCTGTGCAGCTGCTGGATAATACATATCTATGGTTTCCTAATTCAACTCTGCTGTAATTCTCGATTCCCTAAGGTCATTGCCTCTCTAGCATCAATAAGCAAGAGTTTTGTGACAGTCATTCCAATTTGTCAGAACTCATGTCATTTACACTATTTTTACATTAAATATATAACTATATTTTTGATATATCGCATGCATATTTCTCCTTTAAATGTTATTCTTTCAAGGAATTAAAAGCCTCATTGAAGGGAAAAGCCATAATTATTTCTTCAATTTTATATGAATTTATATACTCTTTTCAAAAGGAAATAGTCAACAAGTGCTAAAAATATAAACAATACCAATGACACTATACAAGATCATTTCTCTCACAAGCAAAATTCATATGGCAAGGGTGATTCTTTTTTCTTTTATCCAAGAGTTTACAATAATTTAACTTGTCTACATGGTGATTTTTTTGTCACATACATTTTCCCCAATGTGGAATAGGGTACTGACATTTACTAAACAAATATATGCCAAATTTTTTAATTCACAGCTAATGCTCCAGTTGACCATTTTTTCAGAATAGAATTTTCTCTTTCTCATTACATCATAGATCCTACCTCCACTGTCATTATCTTCTCATCTTAATTCTTGGTGAGGTCTTCAAAAACATGATATGTGAAAGTCACTGGCATACTAAATACCCTAAAAAAACAGATATGATGACACCTAGTGGTCCCAAGAAAATACATTTGCTGGAAACTATGTACATTGAAAGTAATGGACAATTGCACAATTTCAAGTTTAAAATTTGCTCTCTCTCTCTCTCTCTCTCTCTCTTTCTCTCTCTCCTCTCTCGCCTTTACTTGTTTAACTTGCTTAACTTTACATACTCCACAGTGGACATGTTAAATTAATATCAGACTGGTTTGTCCTCTTCCAAATCTTTTATATGTTGACAGAATATATTTGAACTTCCAATATAAAAATATAGAAGAGGCATTCCACAAAAAGATTAATCTAATTTGAGTTAATCAATGAGATATTATTTAGTAGTTCACTGTATGTTGACATTTAAACCCCAAAAAAAATTTCAAAGAGGTTCTTCATACTTTTGTGTTTTCTAAATTCACAGCTAACACAGAATTAAGTGAAGGGCTACACAGCTGTTCACTGTAATATTTACAAGTAAACAAATGCCTCCTTCTCCCTATTCCCCAGAGAATTATAAATGACAATGGATTTGAAATGCCAGAGTCTTCAAGGTAGTAATTTATGTAGTGTCACTTATTTAAATGTTCATAGTGCCATCATAGAAAGGACTCTATTTTTAATCTCCTACTGCCATATTAAAATGTCAAGTTGTATTATAACAGCTATTAAGGATGACCCAAAAATTTGATTCTGTATTCTATTCAAAAATAAGTTCGACTCAAGATACCTATAATATCCATTTTGTTGCATTCTAGGAAGGAAGGTGTATACAATATCAATTCTCAGTTTTATCATATTAAATGGAGAATGTGTTTGCCTTTTGCTGTAATAAATAATTGGAAATTTAAAAGTAAGTCATGATTTTAACTTGAAATAAAACTTCATAATGTATGTGTGTACAGCCCAGTGTAAAAGATGGAGAACTAAGTACCAGCTGAGCCAGATAGCATGATAGTTTTGCTTCTCCACCTGTGTGGCTTCAAGTAATTACCTTCAGATTCCTCACCATCAGTACTACAGGGGGTACTTGACTGATATTTGAAGTTTTTCAGGCTTCTGTGATGATACACTATTAGTGCTACCAAAGGCAGAGCTAGCAAAAGATGATTTACCTTTGTTGTTCCACAACTACAAAGTTTCAGAAAGAAATTCCCTTTCAGTCTTATAAAGCGATAGTGTTCATTAGTTATATTATCATTCCAGATATAAAATTTGCCAAGAATAAAAAATATTCTCAAATTTCCAGGAAACATTAAAATGGTTTTATTAGACATAAATATGGAACTAGAAAGTAATGAAACTCATTGCTATAAGCACTGCTATACAGAAAAAACCTTTTCATCCACTTCTGAATTATTTTCTTTGTGATATCACCTTGCTCTTAATTATGCAAAAGGAGTTCTATTGCATGCAATGATATGTTTAGAGGAAGATGATAGAAACACAAATGATCCTTCGCTATATTTGAACTCATGTGAAAGTGAGCTATAGACTCTACTGCCTTATATTTACAAAGTCTGATGAATACTATCAAGTTTCTGGCTTCTTGTTGGAAGTATATTTTAAACAGGACCAAACTTCTTTTATCTACATTTTATTAAGATCATCTTAGGTTTAGAAAAGGCTATTTTTGCATTCTAACATATGCCCTGGAGGAAGAAGACATAAACACATTCTTCAAGAAGGGTGATCAGTTCTCTAATCATCTGAAAAAGACCAAAGCTCCTCCTTGACTTCAGCACATGACAGATCTGGATAAACAGCAACATCACAGAACCTGGACTAAGACATATGTCATTCTCATTGTAGAACAGGAAGACCTTGGAAGAAATTGCAGATAGTCACATGCATAGTCATGCATGATATGGAATCCTCAGATCAAGACTTTGCTTCTTGTTTTTATAAGCTCACACATCTCAGAATGCATAATATAAGCAACTTTCCATATTTCACTATAATTCAAATATAAATATTTAGAATAATGAAATTTGGTTGTTTTTCTCAAATATCATATTTAATTCCAAAGAATAAATCAGGAAAGTCTATGCATATTCATGGTTTTTAAACAATGCTTCTCTCAGCTTCTATTTAGTAGACATTAATATCTGCTTAAATGTATGACCATAAACATATAAATATGCATGAAATTTAATACATGATACTAAAAGGCTCTGTTTCATTGAGTTGTTAATGACAATATAAATAAAATGAACAAGGCTGGAGCATATTAGTCTTTCACTAAAATGCCAAAGTGCAAATATATTTTTCTAATAAAGTGGGAATCAGCTTATTACTTGTAATAAAGCTGCTAAAAAAATCTACTAAACAAAAGTAATGTTAATGAATGCAACTTCAGGTTATGTGTTATTCAATTCAGAATTTTTTCTAAATATTTACAGATACTTTTAAATGTTTTTCTCTTTGAAACAGAGATCTGACCAGAATATATGTCCATTTTACAGAGGGCTCAAGTAACACTACAGTTTATTAATCAGAAAAGAGATAGTTCTTTTTGAGAATAAGCACATTTTCCCATTTTGTTTAACTAAAAGCAAATGTGGATTTTTTTTTCTCAATCTAGTTGATACATTTGTAATCAACATGACCCTGTTCACCAGAATCTACCCAGAGAATATTTGTTGTGAACTATTATTAGCAACTCAAATTCATCAAATAAGACTACAAAGGTCCTTAGTATTGGAACTGTCACAGGAAAAAGTGTGGAGTAACTAAAAATCATTATTACAGTCTATATTTTGAATCCCAAACTACTTGTTAAGAATTTTATAGTTACAAAAAGGAACCATATTGTTTACAAAAGCCCAATGAATTACTTGATGCTCACACACCTATGGCAAAATCCTGGGTAGCTTTGATATCGAAACAAACAGGTGGATAAAATGTTGCATTACTTTTTATTCTTGAAAGGACTTTTTAAAACCATACAACTATAAATTAGTCTCAGCCACAAGTTACTATGTACTAAATGTCTTCCCCTTCGTTGTTGTTTGAAAGGTTCTGCCCCATGAAACCACTTCTAGAATCCCACTGTATTCTTCCCAGTAATTCACTCTGGGGCCAAGATAGGATTCTTTCTGTCTCTGGGACTGCACTTTCTCTCTAAAATGAGAATAGTATTACACAGAATTATTTAGAAAAGTTAATACCGATTAATTCGTGGCTATAAAGCATATTTCAGATATTCTAGACCCTTCTAGGAATGCTCCCAGAAGCAATTCTACCTTTCATCATAGTCTTCCATAAGCCTCAAGAATTCTGGGCAGAGTATTTTTCTGTTTCATTCCTTCCAAACATCTGTAATAACTGGTCATTTTACGTTTTTAAAATGCAAAATGTTATTATCAAAACTTTTAGGTTGGTTTTGTAATGGGAGAAAGGTTCCAGAAATTTAAATTTTTAAAATCATGTAAGGTAGTATTCAGGCAAATATTAGGAGATAACTTTATCAAAACAAAAATAACACCCATCCTGCACAACTTTGGTTAGAGTGCTTTCTTCTCCTCTGCCAGCTGCAACATTTGATGATAATTTACTTTCTGTTGAGAAGTTCCGAAAAGCACACTTGGATGACATATTCTGAATTGGTTATAATATTAAAACAATGATACCTATTCTGTATTTTTTCATTCTTCACTAGTAATATGCCTTAAGATCATCTGCTTTGAAACTTTTTGTAAGTTTCTTGAAATAGAAATATACAAACAAGGAAAATACATTACTTTGTACAGATATCACTGAAGGTATTCTCTATCTCATAAAATATTAGAACATTCATGACTTCACAATAGTAAAGGTGAGATTGGGGTAAAAACAGATGAATTTATTTGTAGAATATGTACCCTATGCAATAAATTTAACTCTGTAATAAATTGGATACCTATCTGTGTATATAAAGTTGTCTGAGACTACTGGCATTCAGAAAGGACTTTAAAATATAAAACAGAGAATTAGAAAATTCAAAGGCAAGGTTTTCTAGGGCTGAGATTCTGTTTAACTTCTTTTTGTTTCCCCTGAGGACAGTTCTGTATATCAATAGTAGAGTCAAATAAAGTCAGAGAATCAAGCTTATGACTTGTGGGGAAAAAATTGTCAGACATTACAGTTACTTTTCAAAAAAAGGTAATAATACTGTTGCCCATATGTCAAATTGGAAAAAGGCAGAAAATAAACAAGGAAAAATTCATTGAAGATTACTGTGGGGGCTGTTCCAGTGTTTTTGTTTTGTTTTGTTTTGTTTGTTTTTAGCAATAAATAATTTCACTGTAATATCAACGATACAGAATATGGAACTTTTAACTTTTTCTTTAAAATACTGCCCCAAAACTTTTTTGGCTCTAGGGAAAATCTTTTTTATAAATACTTTTTTTAATTCTTGTGTTGGGTGGGGGTACATTGTGGCATTTACAAAAGTTCTTACAATGTATCAAATATATCACACTTGAACTGTTTGAATGTTATAACACAGATGATCACAGTGTTGCTCCCTCATTTCCATATTCTCCTGGAAACAGAGGTGTTTGTCTATTTCTCAGAGCTCTGCTTAAATATGAAGAGTATTGCATTCCTCTCCTATATACTGCTCCTTTTGATTGAGCAATCTGTCTCTTCATTTCTAGCCTCCACTACTATAGGAATACGTTGTAAGAATAAGAACAAACATAGGCGATACCTGTGAACAAAGTGGTCTATAGCTTTGATTAAACACCAATGCCTTGAAATTGGGAAGAGTTAAGGTATAGAAATTTTCCAAGTCCAAGGAAAGAATACTGCAAGAAATGTGAAACAAGATTTGCTTATATACCATTGAGAGCTAAGAAAACACACCAGCAGTTTTAATAAGAAAACACTTAAGGGAGAAATTCATACGCAAGGGGTAATCTCATTTAATCCATATATATTAAATGTATTTATCCTCTATGCACTTTAACTTCTTATTTATTTGTTTGTTTGTTTATGGAATTTCTCAGGCTAGGGGAGCTGTGAGTGCATTTTCACTAAGCATTCAATGTTGGTTTCCAGTCCTCGTGTCAGCAAGATTGATGATTTTTATAGCCAATTTGTAATGAAGCAACTGTGTCACTAAGATGTGGTACACCTGGTGATGGTGAAATCCTCTGGCAAAAATATTGCATATTGCCCCACCTGTCATGAATACACATGCCTTGATATACCGATTCCCAAAGCGCTAAAATGGTTGTTTTGACCATTTCACTCTGTTGAGCACTTGTTTTGAGAGAGTGAAGATCACCTACTTTTTCACACTATCGCACAAAATAATCCATTGAAATTTAGTTTCCTTTGGCAGTAGGTAATTGAAAATCTTAAATAAAGAAACCTGTGTGTGGGGAGAAGCGAAATACTCAATAAGTAATCATTTACTTTTATGATTTATAAAACACATTTATCAGGTCAAAGCAGTACTTTACAAAGATAATAAGCATGCTAAATTGTTGATTTAGTGGCAACAGAGAAAAGATAATCAGTGGCTTATTTGCACAATAAGATTATTCATGCAATTTATCTCTCCTGAGTATTTGCATGCATTTGATGAATACAAATCCATAAGGTGAAAAGCCTAAGTTGCTTAGAATTATCCTTAGTTGTTTATGGTTTCTTCATTTGTACATTGTTGAAAACAATTTCTATTGCAACTCTCTTTTTCACACATTTTTATGGTGTCTAAACTTTTTTGTTCTAAATTTAAGTAGTTAAAATAGAATTTTCATTTCATTTCAACTGTTAAACTTTTAAAATAAAAATTATAAATCATTTTTCTGTATGTATTCAAATGGATTTATAAGTAGTCAATGTTGTCTATATGCAAATAAATAATTGGCAAACATTTTTAATAACTGAAATTTTGCATCATTTATTTTTCTCCTTGAACTCTGAATTCTTTACTGCATACTTCAGAGAAGTTTATATATGAGCAGAATTTGCAAACTATAAATATAAATGTAGAATTTTAAGATGCATATTCTATGCTTATCTTTAGCAGAAAATATCTCCATCAGGTTTATAGTTGCAAGCATTAAGAAGAAAAGATCATTTTACAAAATTGGAAACTAAAGAGCATTTATTACAATAAAAGTATGAAAGTATGGTAACTTCCCTTCTCGTTAAAATCACATGACAATTCATATCAAATAGCTTTCTATGACAGTGCATTGCCAGGCTGTTCTATTGTATATTTGTAAAGTTTTGTTGACAATAAAGAAATTCTTTTTTTTTTTTCATTTTTCTTTTATTATTCATATGTGCATACAAGGATTGGTTCATTTCTCCCCACTGCCCCCACCAATAAAGAAATTCTTAAATCTGATCAGTATAATCATTTAGCACGCAATTAAACTCATTCTCATCAATATCAGGAATGATATCTTCCTTTATAATTTCTTCAGTAACATATTGAGAACTCTAGGTATGCTAGAAGCAAAACATTCTTTATACACTAAGAGAAGAGAAATTGCAAAATGTGAGTGAGAAATTTAAACCAATGTGACTCTTGAACTAAGGGACTCATTGTAAGAAGGTCAGTTAGCTTTTCAGATTGATGCCTTACAAATTCCAATGCCTGGTAAGCATGTCATATGCCCTCAATAATAACAGTAATTCAGTTGTGAGACCAGTGATCTACATCAAGTTCTAATTGTACAAAACTAGCCTACAGTAAATAAATTAAACATGTCTAACCTGAAGCTACACGTAAAAAATGGATGTGAATGCATGATTTGATATGTGGTGTACTTTAAAACTGCAGGTTTAGTTCATTAGCAAAAAGGAAGCTTAAACATTACATTTCTACCTCAAATTCAAATTGCAAACTCCAACAGCCAATTTTAATTGAAGATAAATCATTTTTCTTTTTTTTTTTTTGTGGTACTAGGGTTTGAACTCAAGGCCTACACCTTGAGCCACTCCACCAGCCCTTTTTTGTGAAGGATTTTTTTTGAGATAGGGTCTCACAAACTTTTGCCTGGGCTGGCTTTGAAATAAGATCCTCCTAATCTCTGCCACCTGAGTAGCTAGGATTACAGGCATGAGCCATTGGTGCCCGCCATTGAAGCTAAATCATTTTAACTAAGATGATCCACTGGTATGTTTTGAAAGTCCCATTCCTCAAAAATTCTTTTTAAAAAAGAATTTTAATATAAATAACTGTTTCTTTAGGACTAAAGTGAAAAAATTAAGAACAGGGTCCTTTCCTTACCTATGTTAAATGACACAGAACAAGCAGAAATAAGTAATATGTTCCAGGAAATCCAAGCTACTGGAGGAAAGAATGTTAGGCAGTGAATGTAGCTGGTGCATCAAGATTAGCAAATTGTTCAATGCCATGCACATTAAAGAGAGCCTTGATAAAAAGGACCTAACCATAAGGTGCTGTTAACACCTGTACAACATTAATTTCTTAGACCTACAGATACAAATCTCAATAATGGGCCAAGGCAATACATGAATTATTGGAAAACTGTCCATACTGGTAACCTGCAACTCAAGGCTTTTCGGAACCTTCCAGTGACAATCTTAGAGGAGAAAGATTCTAAACAAGACTTAGGATTTCTCCAGTATTAATGACTGCATCTTTTGCTTGGTAGACAAGTAACAAGAGTTAGAAGCTACAACCTCTCCTCATGATAATGAATTAATCTTAAAATTTTCATTTCTATCTGCCCAACTATTTCTCATTCACACTTGCTGGTTTAATATGCTGTGTTGTCTTCAGCAGTTAAAATCATGAAAACCAAAAAAAAAAAAAAAGCTTCCCTTAAGTATGTTCTTCTTTGCTGTCTCCTTTGCAGAGTTTCTGTATTTGCTAGTGTGTAGACAGTTAAACCATAAAATCAAACAGCTCTTGGGTTGGTCTCACTTTTCTTTGATTGCATCTAGATTCTTTTTTATTTTCTTTCTTTTGTCCTTTTTCTTTCCTTTTTGGCATACTGGTCTTTGAACTCAAAATTTTGCACTTTACTAAGCAGAAGTACTACTACTAGAACCACACAGCCATCACAGTTTTCTTGCTTTCATTATCTTTGGGGAATCATTTCCAGCTTTCTGCAAGACTAGTTGTGGACCATGATCCGCCTACCTCTGCCTCTCAAGTGGCTGGCATTCCAGAAATGCACCATTCCCACCTTGTTTGTCAAGTTGGATCTCTCTAACTTTTTGCCTGGATTGAGTGGTTGAACCAGAGTCCTTCAAACTCAGTCTACCAGGTAGTTGGGATTACAGACATGCATGAAAATGTCCAACTCTCACACTGGTTTCTTACAGAGTTGGTTTTGGTTTCCTGCATATTAGCTTCAGCCACAGAGCAACTGTTTAGATAACAAATAACACTAGATTGCCAGTGATCTAAAACAACTTAGCATTTGTTTCTGGAGAGACTTTTTTGCTTCCAGATGTTCATCTGGATGAGACTTTGTATTTAAACTCACATAGAAATCTAGCTTGCAAAAAGAGGTACTTCATATTGGGGCCAGGGACTCACTTATGTAAACCATGAAATAAAGAAATGCTATCTGTCCCTTTATACAACTCAAATAAGGAATAATACTCAAGGTAACATTTGTATCTAAAGATTGACCTGATGATCTCTACTTCATACATTTCACCCAGGAATTCCAGTACTATTCTTATCTATCAAGACATCAATATTCAAAGTATATGTGGTAGTTGGGCAAAAAGTTAATCAATTGATAGCTCTGAAGCACTGAAAATGTACTTATAGTAGACAAACATTTTGATTACTATCTCAACCTGAAAAGAAATATTTTTGTCTTGAAAAATTAAAAAATGTCTTCAGAATATTCTTGACATCCTCCAGGATCCATTTGATATACCAAGTTCTCATTTCATAAATGGCTATTTTAAAGGCATAATGCAAGAAGGTGAATGCCACATCTTAATTTAATACAAAACTTGCATTCAGGCTCTCAATAGGACCTCTTAACCATCTTCTATAAATAAGCTTCTTCCTTTCAGGTTTTAGAGGAGTCCAGGATAATGTTCTGTGCAGAGAGTGACAGGCAAAACAATGTCCTTGACTTTATGGAAACCCAAGCCTTAAATTGAAAGTTGTTTACCTGCAACTGGACAGTTTATGGGAATCTTTAACTTTACAAAAAATATTATGGAAACAAAGCAACCATTTGGGTAACAGTTCCATACCTGTCTCTGTCAATTCTAAGGACATTTGTGGAATCTTCTCCATTGGTTTATTTGAGGGCAGTTTGGACTTCTGTCATAGCCACAGACCTAAATTTATAGTAAATTCCTGATCTTAATATTCATGATGTGAATGAATTTCTTTAGGTATGATTGCTGACATCTTATAAACTGCTTTTAGCCACTGTATCATTGAATGATATAATATATGATATGCTAGTGGGAAGAGGAGAGGAGAGGAGAGGAGGGAAGGTGAGGGGAGGTAGGGGAAGAGGAGAGAAGATGAGAGGGGAATAGAGGAAGCTAGGGGAGGGATGGGGAGGAGAGACGAGAGGAGGGGAAAAAACTAAGTGAGAAGGGAAGGATGGAAAGAAAGAAAGAGTGAGAGAAAGAAAGAGAGAGAGAAAGAAGGAGGGAGGGAGGGAAGAAGGGGAGGGAGGAGAGTGTAGAGGAGGAAGAGCGAGAGGAGAGGAGAAGAGAGGAGGAGAGGAGAGGAGAGAAGAGGAGAAAGGAAGGAGGGGAAGAGTATAAAGCAGGGACTGGGAGAATTATAAAAATTGGAAAAACCACCATCAAAATTTTGTACACAATCATGACACATGAAAAGTTACACAGGTCCAAATAGATCAGATCTGCTAATAATAATTTTCTATCTTTCAGCTTAGGTTAAAGTGTTCAAAAATGGGAGGATAAAGACAGAAGTCAACTAATATCTTTTTTTAATTATTGTTTTGCTGGGGAAATATTGTGACATTTACAAAAGTTCTTACACCATATCATAGTTGAATAATGAGTGCTAAATAATATTAGTATTCTATGAAGTTTTTATCTCTAAATAAAGCAATATTGAGAATTATGCCCACCAAGCTAGAGCTTTTCTGTTAAACTCTGCCCAACTTCAACTTCCTTCTGCCTTGAATGACTTATCTTAAAATCATCCCAAGCAACTCCAGAACTCATCATATCCTCTAGACTACCCTCCCCTCTAATTAGACACACCTAGATTCACTGTATTTAATCTAGCAGACTTTGTTGCCCAACTGGTTTTCTGGTGATATTTAGAAAGATAACAGTTGACAATATATGCTGACCCTATAAAACTTTTATAATTATGTATAAAAAGTACACTTTATATTGATCATTGATAATATTGTTACTCCATGAATAGTATAAATTATTACTATACTGTGAATAGGTTTGCATTTGTTTCCCAATCATATTTTAAATGCGATTGGTAGGAATTACACCTCAGTTTTTGTTTATAAGGTTCTCATAACTAAACATAAAACATTATTTTTATTTTTACTTTTTGGCAGCACTGAGGTTTGAACTCAGCGCTTCATGCTTGCTAGGCAGATGCTCAGCCATTTGAGCCACTCCGCCAGTCTGTTTTTGTGTTGGATATTTTTGAGACAGGGTCTTGCATGGTGCTGGCTCAAACCACAATCTTCCTCAATCTCTCCCTCCTGAGTAGCTAGGATTACAAGTGTAAGCCTCCAGTGCCCAGCAGCATCTAATATCTGAGCAAATGTTTACTGAGTAAATGTCATAGATTGATATGGCTAAGGGTTTTTAATAATATATACATGAATTAAATTCTTACTGTATAAGTATTCAAATGTTCATTCATATGCAGAAATATATGTGTATATGCATATAATTTCTTATAGGTATACATGGAAAGCATTAATTAGTAAATATATACATAATCTGTAACACTGAAATATATTTATATATGTCTACATGTTTGTAAGTATACAAATGTGTATGTTTACATATAGATATGCATATAGTTCTGAAACCATATATACATTATTTATAAGATAGCATACATTTTTAACTTGTACTTTTATTTTTTCTATGATTCTAGATGTAATATACAAGAGTGTTCATCCAAATAAACATTTGGAAAAATATAGCACCTTTCATAATGTAACAAGCCATCATTTTAACACCAAACCTATACAAAAGTAAACTTATACATAAAATGATGAGATGGCAAGGTCGTAATTTGTTTCTTACTCAGAGTATGAGTGTGTGATGTTAGACATTAATAGGAAAAATGCTTTTGTACTCACATGACTCCCCAAGACGAAATCCTAACCTTGGATATGTTTATCATTACCATTCAAATATAAACATGCTTCCTCATCCATAGTTACCCATTTATCACAGGCATAAATCATTATTTTCTTTGAAACTTCTCCTGATTGTCTGTGCTATGAGACTTAATAACACGCCAACGATTCAGCATTTGATTTCCAGGCTCAAGTTTTATTGTTTTGCACCTGTGAGTTCCAAGCCAGTTAACTTTTTACCCTGAAGAAATAAAATATTCAATTTAATATATTTGTGAAAAAATGTATGGAAGCCATGAGAAATTCCTATGAGAGTTCTAAATATTCCTAGAACATATTTCATAGTCCCTAAGCTATGAACACGTATTAAGATATAGCAGCTTGGTGGAGGCAAGAGGCAACCCTTATTCACATCTGTCAGCTAATAGAAGCCTAAAATGCTACAGCTGCCAGGGTAAATATTAATCTCTCAGAAGAGGGAGATTGTATTAATCTCTTGTGCATGCTATGTTTATATATGAGGACTATTTATGCACCGGGTGCTATGTTTTTGCTAAAATAATCCTGCCCTTGATAAGCCAGAGGGAACTTTTGTGACTGGAAACAAATCATCCATTTATGTGAGTTAAAGCATTCGCACACATCGGAGATAAAGCCCAGTTTATTATTAAATGCAGAGAATCAGAAATGTAATTGAAAAGTTAAAGTCTGGCTTTCCTTAAACAAGATGCTAGAAAAGTGCAAAAGAAATCTTTCATTTTCCCGGACATCACTAAACTTTATTGTTCATTATAAGCAACATAAAGCCATTTAGTTGGTACTGCAGTAGCTTTTTTAAAGTCATGTAATTGGGGATAGGGTTTGATTAATTTTATCTTCAGCTCAAAATCTAAATTTAAATGATGTTTGGGCAATATTTTCAATTAAAAGTAAACAAAGTCTGACATGAGTAAATGTATAGCTGTTCCTCAAGACACAGCAGGAAAAGGATGCTGGTCTACCAGGGAGTCTTAGGGTCACCCTTGTAAGTCCCCCAAGAATACTGTCCTCTGACTAGCTGGTACCTGTTGTCCTCTGACTAGCTGGTACCTGTTGTTTTCTGACTAGCTGGTAGCGAGGGCGGGATCCCATTCTGCTCCTGAGATCTGTATATAACCAGCTCCTAGAGGGCCAACGAACTAAGGAAAGAAAAGTGAGAAATGATTTTGGAATTTGACCCTCAGCATTTAGAGCTATGTTTACCATTTCTCCCTATGTATTTCCATTGTGAAGAGTTAATTTCTTCTCAACTCCGAAACACATGGGGCTGAATTCTAGTTAACCACATTTGAAAGAACAAATGAATTTTGATTAATCTTTTTAAAACCCTCCTAAGGAATAAATTTCAGAAAATGAAAATGTAATGATGAGGCACAGTATAAAAGGTCAGAAGTGGGAAAAACTTTAATGCAGAGCTGATGGAAAAGTGGTAAAGAGAAGTGACGGCAGGCAGAAATGTGTGTGCAGGAGGACACTATGGAAGAGGACATAAACAGAGCTGCAATGGCAAAGCCTTTGGCTTTAAAATGACAGAGAGTGGGACTGATAATTACAGCTAAAACCAAGGGGTGGAGTTGACAGTCCTATCTGGACTTTGAATAATCTTCACAAATATCATATTGTTACTAAAATAAGCAGAAAACAGAAATCAAGTTTCTAATTCCAAATATTTTTTTCAAAAATCAAAGTGTTCTTTAGAGGATTTGAAGGATGTTAAAGGAAAAAAAAATACTTCAGACATCCTTGAGACCTTCCAGATTGACAACTGAATGTACCTGAATGCCCTAAAGTACAGAGCTTAAAAATACTTGAAATATAATAGAAAACTTAATGGAAGTGGTAAGTGTAAATTATAGAAGAGACACAATAGACAATTGCAAACAAAATATAACTGGCAAAGATATATTATCATTAAACATGTCTGAAGAAAAAAGTGAAAAAGCCTTACAGATAAGGAGAGACACTGCATAATGACTTGTTCACATCTCTAAAAGTTCAAAGCACAACGAAACAGACAGATCCATCATGATGTGGACGAATTTCAAAACACCTCTCTGTCTGTGTCACAGGGGACAGTTAGGAATGGTGAAGAAAATGTGAAAGGGACAAATGTCAGCATATTTAACAGAATTTCAAGAAACCTTAACACAAAAATAAAGGGATAAATTTTTTTTCATAGTGTATTTTTTACAGCTTTATAGGCTAGAAAGCAAAGATTATATCACTGAATTGCTGTCCAATGAAGGCTTTTCTCTGGTACCAAAATGGCATCTTCTTGCCTTATTCCCATATGAAAGAAAGCAGGCAAGCAAGACAGTGCTCCCTCAACCTCCAGAACCTTTGTAAGGGTGTTAATTTCATTCATCAAAACAGTTCCTCACAGTTAAGCACCTTCCCTAAACTTCATCTCAACAGTGGTGCATTGGAGGTTACATTTCAATCCCAAATTTGGAGGGGATAGCATCATTCAGAACACAGCACCATCTTTTTGGAGTTGTCTTTCTATCCTCCTCTCAGTTAAATTCTAGTAAATACTACAAATACTTTATTTAGGATGAGCTATAGTGGATATCCTCATGAGTGATTGCATTCTAAAAGAAAATCCATGATGTTTTTCATAAAACCAGTTTCTAGATTGTAGATGTAAGAATCAGAATCACTATATTGCAACATGATTGTATTTTATTGGATATTTTAATTCTTCTGCCAAAATCAGAATTATTCCTGAACTCACTGTGAAACAGACAATGTACTAGTTTGATTTGCTTTAAAGTTTGAATATCAGAACTATGGGCTTGTTATGCTCTCCTCTCACTGTGCTTCTGATGTTTTTATTTTTTATATATATTTTTTAATTGCTGTGCTAGGTGAGGGTATGGATGGCATTTACAAAAGTTCTTACAATGTATCAGATATATCATGCTTGAATTCACCTCTTCACCTCTTTCCTTTTTATTCCCCCATTCCTGAAATAGTTTAAACAGGTATCATTTTTTATATTTAAATACATGTGTACATAGTATTTGACCATATTCACTATCCTACACTCTTTCCCCTCCACCTCCCCCCAGTCACTAGTGCCAATCCCCTTGGCCCCTGGGTAGGAACTGTTCTGCTCACCTGTTCTCCCATTTTGTAGAAGAAATGACATTTTCGCCTGTTTAAGATAGCTCCACAGGAGTTTTCTTGTGACATTTCTATCTATCTATCTATAGATATCTATCTATCTATATATATATGTATATATATAATCTATCTATCTATCTATATATATATATTATAACCCAAATTGGTTCATCTCCTCTATTTTTCTTCATTCTACCTTAGTCCCTTTCTTATGGTGGTTTCAGCCAGTTTAAAAGTCTATATTCATTTTTGTGTAGAGACTACAACAACCATATTCACCTTCTTAGTTTTCTTCTTTTACCATAACCCTCTCATGTCTGACTTCCCCTTAGTGTGACCTGTTTTTCATAACATTATTGTATTTGTATGAGGTCTATATTCTACATATGAAAGAGAACATGTAGCTTTTGGCCTTCTGAACCTGGCTAGCTTCACTTAAGATGATGTTCTCCAGTTCCATCCTGCAAAGCACAAATTTTCATTCTTCTTTGTGGCTGACTAAAATTCCATTGTATATAAAAACCACATTTCTTAATCCATTCATTAATACTAGCGCATTTTAACTGTTTCCATAGCTTACCCATTGTGAATAATGCTGTGATAAACATGGGTATGCAGGTACCATTATTGTCAGGTTACAATATCCCTAGGAGTGGTATGCTGGAATATATGGCAGTTCTATTTTCAGTTTTTTGAGGATTCTCCATACTGTTTTCCATAGTGGTTGTACATTCCCATCAGCAGTGTATAAGGGTTCTTTTTTCCCCACATCCTCGCCAACATTTGTTGTTTTTTTGTGTCCTTCATGGCAGCTATTCTAACAGAAGTGAGGTGGAATCTTAATGTGGTTTTGATTTGCATTTCTGTTATGAACAGGAATAGTGAGTATTTTTGCATGTATTTTTTAGCCATTGGACTTCTTCCTTTGAAAAAGCTCTGTTCGGTTCATTTGTCCTTTTCTTCATTGGGTCATTGGTTTGTGGGAAGTTTAGTTTTTTTGAGCTCCCTGTGTATTCTAGTTATTAGTCCCTTATCTGATATATAGAGAGCAAAAAGATTTTTCTCCCATTTTGTGGGCAGCCTCTTCAATTTAGAGACCATTTTTTGTTGTCATGCAGAAACTTTTTAATTTCATGTAGTCCCATTTGTCAGTCCTTTCTCTTAGTTGCTGAGTCACTTGTGTTCTACTGAGGAAGTCCTTGCTATTCCTATTGCTTCCAGAGTATTCCCTGCTCTTTCCTGTATTAGTTTCAAGATTTCAGGTCTGATATTAAGTTTCTTAATTCACTTTGAGTTGGTACTTGTATAGGGTGAAAGATATGGAACTCGTTTCACTTTTCTGTAGGCACATATCCAGCTTTCCCGGCAGCATTTGTTAAAGTAGCTATCATTTCTCCATCATATATTTTGATGCCTTTGTCAAAAAACAGGTGGGTATACCCAAGTGGATTCATTTCTGGGTCCTCTATTCTGTTCCACCAGTCTTCATATCTGTTTTTGTACCAGTACCATGTTGTTTTAATTGCTATTGCTTTGTAATATAGGTTGAAGTCAGGTATTGTTACCTCCAACATTGCTCTTTTTGCTGAGTATTGCCTTGGCTATTTGTGTTCTCTTATGTTTCCAAATGAACGTGAAAGTAGATTTTTCAATCTTTGTGGTGAATGTCATTGGGAGTTTGCTGGGAACTGCATTAAACATGTAGAATGCTTTTGGTAGTATAGCCATTTTTCCTGTACTGATTCTACCAATTCATGAGCATGGGAGATCTTTCCACCGTCTGTAGTCTTCCTCGATTTCTTTCTTCAGGGGTTTATAGTTCTCATTGTAGAGGTCATTCACATCCTTTGTTAAGTTTATTCCTAGGTATTTGATTTTTTTTGAGGCTATCATAAATGGAATTGTTTTCATATATTCTTTCTCAATTCGTTCATTGTTGGTGTATAGAAAAGCTAATGACTTTGGTAAGTTGATTTTGTATCCTGTCACATTGCTGTAGCTGTTTATGGTGTCTAGGAGTTTTGGGGTAGAGTTTTTTGGTCTTTAAGATATAAGATCATGTCGTCTGCAAATAGGGTATTTTGACAGTTTCTTTACCTATTTGTATTCCTTTTACTTCTTATTCTTGCCTAATTGCTATGGCCAGGAATTCCAGTACTATGTTGAATAGGAGTGGGGATAGTGGGCACACTCATCTAGTTCCTGATTTTGGGGGAAATAGTTTCAGTTTTTCTCCATTAACTATGATGTTGGCTGTAGGTTTGTCATATATAGCTTTTACGATGTTGAAGTACATTCCTTCTATTCCTAGTTTTCTTAGAGCTTTTATCATTAAATGGTGTTGAATCTTATTAGGGTTGATTTTTCAACCTCTGTGATAAATGTCACTGGAATTTTGATGGGAATTGCATTGAACATACAGATCACTTTTGTTAATACAGCCATTTTCAGTAAGTTGATTCTACCAGCCAATGATCATAGGAGATTTTTCCATCTTCTGCAGTCTTTGATTTCATTCTTCAGTAGTTTATAGTTTTCCTTATACAGGCCTTTCACATCCTTGAAGTTTATTCCTAGGTATTTAATTTTTCTGAGGCTATTGTAAATGGAATTTTTTTTTCTATATTCTTCCTCAATCTGCTCATTGTTGGTGTAGAGAAAGGCTACTGATTTTTGTAAGTTGAATTTGTATCCTGCTAATTGTTGAAGTTGTTTATGGTGTCTAGGAATTTTTTGGGTCTTTCAGGTATAAGATCATGTCACCTGCAAATAGGAATAGTTGCATTTCTTCTTTACCTATTTGTATTCCTTTTATTTCTTCTACCTGTGTTATTGATCTAGCTAGGCATTCCAAGACTATGTTGAATAAGAATGACTAGAGTGGACACCCTTTTCCCACTCCTGACTTTAGAGGAAATGGTTTCAATTTTAACCCATTTAGTATGATGTTAGTTATAGTTTTGTCATATACAGCCCTTATTATGTTTAAGTACATTCCTTCTATCCCTTCTATTCCTGGTTTCATCAGAGCTTTTGTCATGAAAAGATGTGGAATTTTAACAAAGGCTTTTTTTCTACATCTATTGAGATGATTGAGTGGGTTTTGTCCTAGCTTCTGTACTACATTTATTGATTTGCATATGTTGACCCATCCTTGTATCCCTGGGATGAAGCCAACTTGATCATGGTGTTTGATCTTTTTGATATCCTGCTGAATTTGGTTTGCCAATATTTTACTGGGGACTTTTGAATTTATGTTAATGAAGGAGATTAAACTGTAATTCTCTTTTTTTGTTGTGTCCTTATTCAATTTTGGGATAAGTGAAATACTGGCTTCATAGAATAAGTTAGGCAGTGATTGTTCCCTTTACATTTCATGGAACATTTTGAGGAGTGTTTTTATCAGTTCTTCTTTAAAGGTCTGATAGAATTCAGTGGAGAATCTGTCAGGTCCTGCACTTTTCTTTTTTGAGAGACTCTTTATTGCTGCTTCAATTTCATTATGTGTTACACATCTGTTTAGATGGATAATATCCACTTGGTTCAATTTTGGATGGTATCTAGAAATTTGTTCATTTCTTCTAGGTTTTCTAATTTATTTGAATATAGGTTTTCAAAGTAGTCCCTGATTATTCCCCAGTTTTCTTAGTTTCACTTGTTATCTCTCCTTTTTCATTTCTAATTTTTTTAATTTTGGTCTTTTCCCTCCACATTTTAGTCAGATTTGCCAAGAGTTTTTCAATCTTGTTCATTTTTTTCAATGAACCAGCTTTTTGTTTCATTGATTCTTTGTATAGTTTCTGTGGTCTCTATTTCATTGATTTTAGCACTTTTTGTTATTTCTCCCCTGCTTATTTTGGGCTTAGCTTATTCTTGCTTTTCTAGAAGTTTGAGATGTGGCATTAGGTCATTTATTTGAGACCATTCTGTACTTTTAGTATATGCACTCATGGCTGTAAACTTTCCTCTTAGGATTGCCTTTGCTGTGTCCCTCATAGGTTCCGGTAGGTTGTGTTTTCATTTTCATTAACTTCCAGGAACATTTTGATTTCCTATCATTTCTTCTATGACCCACTGATCATGGAACAATGTGTTGCTCAGCCTCCATTTTTTGAGTATTTTCTGCTGCTTGTTTTGTTATTGAGTTCTAGTTTTATTATGTTGTGGTCAGAGAGTATGCAGGGGTTATTTAAGTTTTCTCATATTCATTGTGGCTTGCTTTGTGGCCTAAGATATGGTCTATTTTAGAGAAATTTCCATGGGCTGCTGAGAAGAATGTATATTGTGCTGTTGCAGGATGGAATACACTGTGAACTCCTGTCAGGTCATTATATCTGTGGTGTCATTCAATTCTAGAAATTATTTGTTGATTTTTTTTTTGTCTGGATGACCAATCTATTGGTGAAAGAGCAGTATTAAAATCTCCCACTACCACTGTGTCGGTCTGTCTGTCTTTTTAAGTCCAATAATGTATGATTAATGAAGTTGATTTCACTGACATTGGGTGCATGTAAGTTAAGAATTGTTGTTCCTTCCTAAGGTGTTGCTCTTTTTGCTAATATGAAGTGACCTTATTTGTCTCTTCTGACTAATTTAGGTTTGAAGTCTACTTTATCTGGTATAAGTATTGCTACTCCTACTTGTTTTCAGGGGCCATCAGCTTGGTAAATCTTCTATTCTTTCACCCTAAGGCAGTGTCTCTTTCTGTCTACAAGATGGGCTTCTTGTAAACAAGAGATTATTGGGTTATCCTTTTTTATTCAAGTTTGCCAATTTGTCTTTTGATGGGGGAATTGACACATTCAGTGTTAATTTTGAGAGAAATGTGGTTATTCCTGCCATTTAGATGTTTTGTTGCTTAAGGATTTGCAGCTAATTCTATACTACTCTATGATTACTTGTCTGTTCTTCTTGTGAGATTTAATACTTCTCATCTTTTTGTAGTTATGTTTGTTTTCATCTTCTGTGTGTAGGGTTCCTTTCAGATTCTTCTATAGTGGTGGTTTGGTATCATATATTGTTTTTGTTTCTGTTTATTATGGAAGACTATTATTTCCCCATCAATTTTGAATGATAGTTTTGCTGGGTAGAGTACACTAGGACTGAAATTATTTTCTTTCAGTGCTTGAAATACCTTACTCTATACCCTTCTTGCCTTTACGGTTTATGTTAAGAAATCTGCTGTTATTTTGATCAAATAAAAAAAAATTATTTGATTTTTCTCTCTTGCAGCCTTCAATATTCTTTCCTTTTTCTCTGTACTCATTGTTTTAATAATAATATGCCATGGAGAGTTTCTATTTGGCCATGTCTGTTTGGTGTCCTGGAGACTTTCTGTACATGAATGGGCATCTCTTTCTCAAGATTTGGGAAATTTTCTACTATTATTTTGTTCAATATATTTTATGTGTACCTTTGGCCTGCACTTCTCCTTTGTCAATGCTGATGATTCACAGGTTTGGTCTTTTGATGGAATCACAGTATCCTTTGTGTATTCCTTTTGCAAATCTTGAGTCCTTTGTCTACGAATTCTTCTGTTTTTTCTTTAATATATGTTTTGTCTTTAATCCCTGAAATTCTGTCTTCCACTTGTTCTAGTCTGGCTTTCAAATGGATTTTTTATTTGACTTAGGAACTTTTTATTTCTAGGATTTCTGTTTCATTTCTTTTTCTGAGATTTTCCTTATCTTCGTTAAACTCCTCTTTCATATCTGTGTTGTCTTCTTTATTTCATATTTCTTTTTTTGTAATCTCCTTAGTTTCATTTTGCAGTTTGTTGAAGTCCTCTCTAAGTTCATTTATCTGTTTCTGTGTCTTCTTGAGCTTCTTACCTGTGTTCTCTTGAAGGTCTTTGAACTTTGTTTTGCACATTCTGCTGTCTTGAAGCTTCTCTTTAGGCTCATCGGACATTCTTATCATCATCCTGCTGGGCTCAGTAACTGGGTTTTATTCCCTTCACCTTCCACTCAGTCCTTTGTTGAATTATTGTTAGTCTTTTGAGGGGTTCCCCTGCCTTATTCTAATTCCTATGTTTCTGTTTTGTGCTTTGCTCCTATGTTGTTTAATCACCTTTTATCCTTCCCTTGACTTGATTTCTATGCTGTGACTAGGTTAGTCATTAGCTAGGTTGTTGTACTATTTCTGTTCCCTGGACTGGACATATAATTTACCAACAATAAATCCACAGACTCAATGCCAGACCAGTAATTTACATAACATATAGAAAACCTCTTAGTGGTATTATCTATAAACAGTGGGTATTGGGGGATCACAGTTGTTTGGATCAAGTTAGATACTTAGGTAATTAAAAAGATGGTGCCAGAGGACAGGGCAGAAAGGCTGGGATGAGGTGAGAGGGAAGCAGGGTGTGAGGTGTGGGGGTTAAAGGTTAATAGGGCCTTAATGTGTGTTAAGGTGTAGTTCAGTTGTTGTGGAGGAGGGTGCTTTTGTCAGGGATTGCAGAAGGATAGCAATGATGGAGGTAATGGATAAAGTTGTTACAGAAGACTATTCAGCAAGCAGTGAGTGTGGAGAAGGTAGGGGCATTGGGGAGAAAGGTATGGGGAGGAGAGGAAGGGAAAGTGATGAGAGGAGTAGAGAATGGAAGAAAAGGGCAGAAAAAAATAGTTGGGGGAGAGGAAATAGGTGCAAGAGAAGGCCCAGTTGGACAGAGGGAGATAGTTAACAATGGATTTTAGGAAAGAAAATGAAGTAAAAATAAAGATAAGATAATAATACTAGTAAAAATAAAAATACTAAATAAAAAAGGGGGAAAAAATCAGTTCACTGAACGTTGTGGACTTTTTCCTCTGACTTCAAATCCAGGTGCTGTACTTTTGACAGGGCTTTCTCAGTGTCTCCTTCCTCTCTCAAGATCTGTGTACTGGGCTGTGTGGTGATGGATGTTGCCCCTCCTTATCTCACAGCTTCAGGGGGAGTTGGCTTAGGGTGTTGGAGCCCAGATTTTCCTTGCTGTGATGAGCCATCAGTGCATGTGGGATCTTTGAAGTGGTCCCACCAGGAGGCTAGCTTGTGAGCAGTCATTGGTCCCTTCCACCCACAGGGCAAGCTGCAATTGAGTTTATTGATTGCTCACTTTTCAGCTCATTACCAGATTCTCCAAGGTGGTCAGTTATGTTTCTGATTTCCACAGGTAGCAGCTGTGTTGCTCCACCAGACTTTGGCTCTTGTAGCTCGACCCCTCCCCCACAAGCTAAGACAGCTCAGGTTTTGCCCTGCCCCCACTCACAGAAGATAAGCTCAGGATTCCTCCCTGCCCCCACCCTGGGAAGTTGGCTCATTGTTTCACCACATTCCCAGCCAGGCAGAGGTGAATTATGTTCTCCATTTATGATGACCACTTTTTTTGTGGGGTGAAGGCACAATCTGCCCACTAGTTTCTCTGGATTATGCAGTTCCCTCCTGGGCGGGTGAGCTGCTGCCCTCACCTGGCGGTTGCAGATTCACTTCAGTGAAATTGGGTCAGGTCTGGTGGGGTGCAGGTAGACTGTGTCTACAAGTAGACTGTGTCTGCATGGTATGAGTCCAGGGTGCCACAGAATCTCCCCCAATTTGTTCTGTTTCCAAATGGAAAAGAGGAAATGAGTAGAGAGAGAGAAAACAAAAAGGGAGAACTGCTCCCCCAAGCAAACTGGTGGCTGTGATGCTACTAGTCCAGGCCTGGACTTCCCAGACTGTTATGTGCAATTAAAAGCTATTTTAAGGGTCAGTTATTGAACTTTATGTGTACCCTATGTGGACAGTAATTTAATTCACTAAAATATCAGAGTTATCCAATTTCAGCTACCACAACTCTGAAGTATTTTCTGGTATCATGGACCTCAGGGTCTCTTCCTCCCTCAGCTATCCTCTATCTTGGACTCTCAGGATAAATATTTTTGTAGAGCATATATGGAACATTTTAATGATTGGTCATGAATAAATCCATAAACATATCCCAATACATTTCCAATAACAGGGATCATACAGATAATTTTCTGACCAATATTTAATTATGAGAATTTTTTTAAAAGATAATTTTTAAAAATTACCATATGCTTTGTAAAATAAAAAACATATTTTAAATATTTCAAAAGAAATTCATAAATAAAATGACCATGAAAGAAATGAAACTGTATGTAAACAAGTTTTTATTCCAAAGGAAGACATTTAAAAATTAATAAGCTAATAGCTTAAATTAAGTTAGTGAAACAGTAAGCAAATAAATGTAGAGAAAGTTAAAAGCATGATAAAACATGTGAGAGAAGTAGTTGAATTAGAAGATACAAAAAAAAAAACAAAACATGGATTTTTGTTGTTTCAAATATCTAATATGTTTTCCAAACGTCAATGGGAATTTTTCTTTAAAATGATACAACAAAATATTGTAAAAATAAAACCTAGATATGCAATAGATATCAAATACCAAGGAATAATAAGTACACTTAAATATTGAAAGTTATAATCAAAGTTAACCAGATCCTTGTAAACCATGTCTTACTGAGTTTATTTCATGCATGTTTTTCACTTGCTCAAGCTTGTATGTACCTGTAACCTTCCAAAACTTTTTTGTGAAGTTTCCATCCTCAGGTGAGGCACCATGCAAAGTGAGTGACAGCCTTCCTCCTTAAACAGCATATTGAAAATTTATTGTAAAGACATGCATATTTTTATTTAACATAAAACAGACAAGAACAGATCCACAATGCAATAGTGAGCTTGCATGCAGGTAGAGAAGAAAAACTTACTCTTAATACCAGGGTGGACCAGATGTATTGTGTCAATTGTAAGCTCATAGCAAGCATACAGAACTTTGGCTTCTCTCCATCTTGGATCAATCAGAGGTTTTCACTTGCTCACCCAACCACCTAGGCTTTATATGACAATATTTAACTTCAGTACAGTTGTATAGCTATCCTCTCAGGTCTAACCACAATTCTCTTGTTGCTTCCTTCATTTAGAAACCTCCTTAAGGGTTATCACTGTACGAAGAGAAATCCTGCCCTACAAGTGTGTCTCTGTTAAGAAGTAGGCTCTGCTTTAAAGAGGTGGTGGGCAATGCCAACAGTCATTCTTCAGTGCAGTGGGAGCTGAAACAGCATCGGACAAAAGTGGCATTCTTAGGATAGAACCTTGCTACTGAGTAGGTAGTGAGTTTGGTGAAACCTGTGTGAACCCTGGACCTCTGTGTGAGAACACTGGACCTCTTTGTGTGAAAGTAGTTCAGTCAACTAACTTCATCACATTGAAGACCCTTAAATTCCCAAATTCTGTATTTATGTAGAAGTTTGGATATGTAAGATGATCTAGACATACAATTATTAGGTGAGCATTTTAGTGTTTGAGGTCTGTCATTTTAAAGTACCACAGATTAGGTGGTATAAAACAAGAGAAGCATATTCTCTCATAGTACAGAGCTTAGAATTACAAAATCAATGTGTTGGCCAAGCCATAATCTTTCCAAGGCTCTAGGGGGAAATCTGTCCCAAATTGTTCTCAGATTCTTACATTACCATCTTCAGCATTCCTTGGCTTACAGACAGATCACTGCAATCTCTGCTTCTGTAATAACACAGTGTTCTGTGTGTATGCATCTGTGTCTTTTCTCCTCTTCTTATAAGGACACCAGACATAATGGGCTAAGGGCCAACCCTACTGTAATATAACCAAAACTTAACTTACATCTTTTCTTTCATGTCTTGCTTTGTTTTTCAACCAAGGTTTTACTATGTTACTCAGGCTGACCTTGAACTTGGAATTATCCTGCTTCAGCCTCCTTAGTGCTGAGATTATAGGTGAATGCTACCATTCCTGGCCTACTTACATCTAAATTATAACCAAATAAGGTCATATTTTTATGTTCCTGATGACCAGGACTTTAAAATATTTTGGAGGTTCATAATTCAACAAACAACATGAATCACAGAGGATGCTGCTTACTGCTGTTCACACACCTGTAAACCAGATGCTCAGATTTTAAATCAGTAAGAATCAGTTTACCAATCTAATATTCTGAGAAACCAAAATATATACAATAAGAATTGAGAAACCTGAAAAATCTCATCATAAGTAGCACCTCAAAGAATATTATCTGCCATTCCTCTGCATTTTACAAGAAAAATGTGCCTCTCAAAAATATTGCTTCTTTAGGAAAATATATTGAAATTGAAACAGAAAACTAAGGTGGATCCCATATGAGGTGTTACTGCAGGAAATTCAAATTCGCCTCACACATAAATATCTGAGGAAACAATTGACTTTCTTAAACAGAAGTGTAAATCTCTTAAAGTTTAGATGATATAATTGTGGAGAATTTTTTGTACCCTCTGACAGGGTGATATACTGCTACTGAAAAGAGTGCACCAGGAAGATTTAGATTTACATAAACACATTTTTGTTTCCCTGTGAAGTAGTACTATAATAATCTTAATTCTAATATTATAATCAAATAAGAAACTATTAAATGAATCCATTCCCTTATTTTCAGTAGTGGATGGAATGATGACTTAGTGTGGGCTTCGGTTGTTCCATTGAAACCAATAACTTATGGTTACTGTTAAAAAAAAAAAAAAAAGCCTGAATACCAGGTGTCTGTTCCCTGCCAGTCTGCAGAGCTCCTCAGACAAACTAGTCATATTCTACTGTGGGAAACAGGGTTACTCACCTGAAACTACTACAAGGCCTGCCTTCTGCAGGCCCTGTTGATCACTACATCTCTACGTGTAGCCGTGTGTGTCCCTGCAAGGCCTATAGTGTTCTCCTCTCCAGGCAGTGTGTCTATGTGGTTATTAAACTGCAGTTGGCCCCATTTATCCAGTGCCGAATGCTGTTTGTTCAGCATCCACACAACACCAGGATAGGATTCCTCCTTCACCAAGGTAATAAGGAGGAGACAGTTACAGCATACCTTAATTAAATAGCTATAAGCAAGGGATCCTTAGAATGTCACAGCATCTCCATGAAGGCATTTAGCTCCTGACTTGCCAGAATGGTGAGTCTCCTGGGGCAAGAATAAGAAGCAGCTCCTATGCAGAACCGTCCTTTTACAAGTAATATACTCTACCAGCATATAAATGTTGACCCATCTCCCGTTTGGTTAAAAAGGAGCAAGTGGTTCAAAAATAGTAAGGTAGAAAGAAGAATAATAGAGGAGATGAACCAAATTGGGATATAACACATATATAATGGAAGTGCCACAAGGAAACGCCCTGTGTAGCTATCTTAACAACCAAAAATGTCATTTTTGTCTTCTACTTCTTTTCTTATACAAAATGAAAGAACAGAAGGGCAGAACAGTTTTTTCCTTGGCGGGGGGGGGGTGTTGATACCAGTGTGAGGAGGGAGGAGGTGGGGAAAGGGTGTAGGAGGGTGAATATGATGCAAACACTGTGTATGCATGTATGTAAATGGAAAAATGATATCTGTTGAAACTATTCCAGGAGTGCGGGGGTAGAGGAGGATAAAGAAGAATGGTGGAGGGGGTGAATTCAATTATGGTATATTTGATATATTGGAAGAATTTTTGTAAATGGCACAATATACCCCTACCCAGCATAACAATTAAATAAATAAATAAATAATGCTGTTTAAAAAAGGAGCAGACAGGTCACTTTATTACAAGTATTTAGAAATAAAGAATATTCCCATTAGAGAGACTGAGTTAGGTGAAGAATGAGTTAAAACTCTTCAGGGTGGCACTCTTTATAGTTCTATCACTGAGTCTGAAGTAGGAAGACTGAGCATTGGAGGTCAGCTGGGGCCACATAGTAAGACCCTGTCTCAAAAAAATACAAACCAAACCAAATATTTAGAGACTTTGATTTAAGCAAAAGTTTTCATATTTACTTCTCCATGAATGATTTTTTCAGAAAAATCTAATAACATTTAGCACTATCAAGTCTTTTGTAAAATGCACTTTAGGTTCCCTATTTACTCCCATACAGTCCATCTCCATACTAGCCCAATTCATCAGCTAAAACTCTAGTGTGCCCACACCTGTGCCTGTTTGGCTTCCTTCAGTGACTTTCATTCCCCTAAAATAGTGTAAGCTCCTACTATCACATCAAACACCATAGTAATCTGATTGCCAGTCTCCTTTTTTGGTCTCTGTGAAATTTTTTTTTTGGCAGAGAAAGAACAGAGCATGTACACAGCCTGAGTGGCTGGGTGCTGAGTGGAGGGGAAGAAGTTAAATACACACGAGACAGGAAATGAATGATAGATTAATGTAGAGAAGGTCAGAAGTGGGCTCAAGATTAAAAAGAAGACAGCTTGCGTTACTTTCACATAATGGAGGTAAGACGTGGTTTGAGGGAAATGAAATTAAACACAAGGGGTAGCAAAAAAGCAAGGTCAATTTCCCCATTTTTATTAGCTTATATTAGATGTACAAAGGGGTTTCACTGTGGTTTTCCATACAGTCATATAATGAACCCCAGCTAAATTCATCCTTTCTATCATTTACCATCCCTTGTCTTATAAAAATTTCAGCAGGATTCATTGTTCTATTTTCATACATAGACCATATTTACCCCTTCCCTTTATCCTCTCCTTTTGCCTTTGCTCCTCCCACTGCTATCCATCCCTAAGAAGAACCTGTTTTAGCTTCTATCATTCATGTTTAAGGACTAGAGTCTACATATGAGAGAGAACATGCAATGTTTATCTTTCTTAATGTAGCTATTTCTCTTAACATGACATTCTCTAGTTCCATTCATTTTCCTTCAAGTAATATAATTTCATTCTTCTTTATGGCTGTTACTACTCCATCATGCGTACATATATTTTAGCAAGAACATTTTTGAAGTCTCAGTATTCTCACTGAAATAGAAAAACAAAAAAGTCATCTTCCAAGAATGAAGAGAATAGGGATTGAGTTCTGGTTTTAAAAAGCAAGGTGAAAATAGTATAGTTAACCTTACAAATGGGAGGTGGAATTTGCCAATGACTCACTGAGCCACTCGGAGGGAAGACTCTCATCCAAAGAGTTAGGTGTCTCACCTGAACAGAAATCAACTATCCATGGGTTGACCTATCAGAGTCAAGAAGGTAAATTATTTCATTGCTCCAAAGCTGTGTTTTAACTGAACTATTCCATGAAGACAGTTTATAAAATGTGTTCCATATTACTGAAGAAATAGGATAAAGGATGCATGTTGGAGACCCAAAAGAAGAGGGAGCATATAGTTTACAGATAATGGAGATCCCTAAGGCAGAGAGATCACTCTAAGATCAAACATCATTTAGAGGCCTGAAATACTTGGGAGGTTAAGTTAATATGATGAAATTTTAATATTTACTATTTCTGAGATTATCAGAGAACACATAAATGATTAAAAGTTCAAAGCACCATCTTTTTAAAAACTTTCCATAATTATCGCAGTAGTTGGAGTAAAAGAGAGGTTATGAAATTGTCCCCACATCCTCACTGAATAAGGAGAGTAATAATTCAGAACATTTTAAGTGACAGAAAACTCAATGAAATCTGCATAATTTATTGGTTCATGCTCTTGAAAAGTTTTCAATTTTGCTTGCGTTATAGATTTAGGGTTTCAAGTGGTGTAAAGGTCAAGCTTCTCTATATTGCAGTGCTCCTTGGCATGTTGATTTCGGAGAGTTTCACCATTGTAGCAAAAGTCTGTAGCATCTTCAGCTTTATCATGCATAGATCCTGCAGAAAAATGCCTCAAAGAGAAGCCAGGGAGTTCACTTTAACTATATCCAAACCTAAAATAACCATATCCAGAAGCTCAAGGCACTAGTTGCCTAGAGATAAACTATGTGCTCAACTTCTTAAGGAAGGGTGAGATTTTATTCAAACCAGAAGGAGTGAGAATGGGGAAGGTCAAGATATCACAAAAGAAACCAGACATATTACAAGAACTAATATAAGCAAATAATGAGGACCAAAAATTCTCAAACCAGTTGCTTTAAAGTCCCTCTTTCTCAAAAAATCACAAGTCCCAAGATATGGAACAATTTAACCAACTGTATATAATATAGTTATAGGTCTATGCATATATAATTACATATGTAATTATACATGTAACCATATATCTATATAACTATATTCTATAATTATATCATATATTAAAATACATTATTGTTTTATAAATATATTATATTAAAAATATATTATAATACATAATACCATGCTGTATTGATAATATAATAAAAATATAATGTATAGCATATCATAATATATAGTCTAAATAAAATAGGTTATAATAATATGGTATAATAATATTACACAATATTATAAGATTGAAATATAAATGTATAATATATTATATATGCTATATAAATAATAGTATACCATAACGATAATATAATAAGATTGCATAAATAATATAATATAGCTATGTAGCTATTATGTGGCTACTGAATTAAAATTCCCAACATCCCAAATCTCCACATAATCAACTAAACAGCTTCATGTTTCGCACTCTTGTCATCTTCAACATCCCACTAAGGTTTCAATTTCTGTTTCATTTAAGGTTAGTTGCAAGCAAGAGCAACCAACAAAACATGCTTTAAGCAAGCAGGACATAAGTCAAGAGGAAGTATTAGACATCAATTTTTTGAAAAATCAGTCTCAAGAAAAAAAGACACATTCCAAGATAATTCTGAATGTTGCTTACTAAGAACTTATCCTCATCTTCATCACAGAAATGCATGGTTGAATGGGCAATAATCGTTTTTAATGTTTTGTGCAACTGTACTCAAATATTTAAGTCATAGGGAAAAAAGCATTCAATTGCTCTTGGCTGGGGGGACATGGTCACATTAAATTAAAACTTGTGTTAGAATGATCTAAAAATTAAGAACTATGATTTTATATGATGGGACACCTAAAACAATAAAATGGCCAATGTAGGTAATAATGTAAAACTCTACTGAGGAGAAAAACTGGATGCAGAGAGAATGGTAAAGCCAGGGAGTATAAGCTTAAAGTAAGAATGGGCACAGTTACAAAAGAATAATGAACTTCATCTATTACCATTGACAATATAAGTGAGGGAGTTGAAGAACACAAGGACAAGTCAGGGGACACCAAATAAAATGGGACTCCTAAATTCTGTGGCATCTTTGGGAAAAGTTAATGTTTGTCTAAGAAAAGGAGAGAGATTTATTTGGAAGAGTAAGAATGACCCTTTGGTCAGAAAATGAATCAAAGAGAGATTTAGTTTTGTGGAAGCCAGGCAATCTCAAGGAGAAATTGCAAGACCTCATTTATCCAACAAATGTCTTGACAAAATCCTATACTTCTTTTTGCATTAGAACATTGGTACATTGCAAAGCAATGTAAGATATAGTCTCTAATTTCAGGTCTTTATGTTCTAGAATTTCATTACTTGTTGGTAGAACATTTTGCAATATTGGAAATGGTATGTGATCCACGATGTTTTATATGGTAGCCACTGGCCCCATAAGGCTTTTGAGCACTTGAATTAGTGTTACTATGACTAAAGAACTGAAATTTTATTGTACTTCATGATAATTCATTGATTTAAACTTAGATACAGTTAGCCCCATGTGACTAATGGCTTCCATATGAGCAACATAGTTTTATAATCTCATATGAGACTATAAAACATAGAACAGAATTAAATTACCTAATGTAAAAGTCTTCTAATTTTATAAATGGGAGATTTGTAATGGGACTTGGATTTATACATATATAAGTATATAAATACATATACTTACATATAAGTATATATAAGTAAGTATTTTTTAAATGATTATTAAATTCATCAAAATACCCACAGGTTATTTGATTAAAAGGTGAACACAATTAATCTCTCTTTTTATAATACTTTCTAATGTCAGTATCCAGCAGCTCAATGTTGGTATGGGAGCATTGACAGCAGAGGTGTTAAAGTCCCAGTAATCAAGTAGAAAGTTACTTTAATGTGAGCCAACTTAAGCTGATGGCAAGTAACTTGCATCCAGACTTGACACAATTCCAAAGACACCACAGACAAATCCCTCTACTTACAACCCTGAACTAGGCATCATGGTTTTTCTCTGAGCATCTTGTGGAAACTATGTATTGTTTATCTACAGATAAATAATTATAATATGGTCTTTCAAGGTTTATAAAATTAAGGATTATGTCAAAACTACCCAAATTAACCTTACTTAGAAAACAGTAGCTGATAGTTTAATAAAGAAATTAGAAAATAAAAAAGGTGAATGCTTAACCTTTGCTTTGAAAAGGTATCCTAAACAGAAAGACTTCTGGAAAATAAGAATAGGATTCTGGAAAGGTACTACAGTTTTGTATATAGATAATTGTAATTTATATGAGTCCAATTATGGGCAAGGGGTGACCATCTCATCTTTTTTCTTTGTCCCAACTATTTTGAAAGGAATAGCTCAAACAAGCATAAAAAAAAAAACCCAAGAATCACACACAAAACCGCACACCCTTCCTCACATGAAGATGGGAGGCAGGAAGCCAAACGAGCTGTTCAGAAGGGAAGAAGTCTAAAATCTCCTTTCCTATCACTTTTCATGTGTTCTATAATGCTTTGACTATGCTTAACCAGGTGGTAATAAGGTAATAATACAACTCTCTTCCAGGTGGTACCTAGTCAAAGGTGCTAGAACACTAGTAAAGTAGCGCCAAAAAGAAAGGAGAAGAGTCATTTATACCTTGGATGTCTCTTGTCTTGGCTGTGACAGCCAGACGTGAACCCAAATCTCCAGGTCTCTGCAGCGGAGCCCTCCGAGCTGGGAGAGAACTCAAAGGTTTAGCATTGGATGCTCAGTAGTCAGGCAAAAGGACTGCTGAATCTCTTCCAGGAAATAAGGTATGATGATGAGTGCCCTAAAGGGTGCAGACACATAAAGGAGTGGCCGATGCCGCCAACTTCAGAAACCCAACAGGAATCACAGCTACTACATGGAGCTGCTGTAATGGTAAGCTGTGAGAAAACTCCTGACAGTTAGAGTTCTTTTACACACTAAACTTTTTGAGAAGCAAAAAGATGTACGAAAAAATATGTTACTATGCCTGTATTTGCCATATCTGCATAAATTTGGTAAAGAAAAGCCCATTAGAATATTAGTAGGTCATCTGTGTAAATGAAAATGAACATCAAATGTGTTGTGTCAGCAACACCTAATTAACACAGGTTACACTTTTAAGATACCTTAAGAAGCTATCATCACATTATTTTTATTTTTATTTTAGAGTCCACTAAAAAGCCACCGTTTTCAAAAACCCATCCCTGTCTCTAAATCATGTCCACCAGTTCTCAGAGGCACTACTAAGTTATAGGTTCATCAGAAATGTTACTATGTTCCTATTAATAGAACAGATACCTGAATGGCTTTCATGCCATATTTCATAGTACAGCATTTTGAATTTGTCGGGATAGTGAGTCTTATAGTGAGTTTTATACCTTTGATTTTTCTTCTTACTCGTTGACATATCTTTATTTCAGTTTGCAAAATGCCTTGTAGTGTTTCTGGTGGAGATATATTCTCTCAGCTCTTATTTGTCAGGGGAAGTCTTTATCTCTGCTCCCTTTCTAAAGGATAGCTTTGCTGGGTACAGTGTTCTTGGCTGACAATCCTGAAATCTCATGGCATTCTCTCTTGTCCTGTAATGTTTCTTTCCAGATGTCTGCTGTCAAGAAAATTGGAACACCATTATGTAATTTGCTTTTGTTCTCTTATTGCTTTGAGAATTCTCTGTTTAGCTTTCACTTTTTGAGGGCTTGATTACAATATATCTTCGGGTAGATTTGATAAAATAAAACCTGACTGCTGATATTTAATCTTCTTGTGCCTGGATATTTGTATTTTTCTCTGTTCAAGAACTTTTATCTTATTATTTCTTACTTTTTAGTACATTTTATAATAGAAAACCATTATATTGTCTTTCTTCCTGTTTGGCCTTCCCTCTTGAACTGATAGCCTGAATAGTTGCTCTTCTAATACTGTTGCAAGGTTTCTGTAGTTTTGATCATTCCTCTTTGATCTTTTTTTAACTCCTGTAATTATATTTCAAACAGCCTATCCTCAAGCTCACTAACTCTATTTTGGTAAAATAATATTCTACCAAAATTAATTCTATTTTATTTAATGCCTTCTATTACATTTTTAATTTCACTAAGTACATTTTTCAGCTCAAGGATATGTTTAATTTTTTAAAATTGTTTTCATCTCCATATTAAATTTCTAAATAAGCATATTGAATCATTTTCTTAAAGCTCATTGAATTTCCTAAAAAACAGCTCCATTAAATTCTCCAGTCAAGAGTCCACCTATACTGGTTCTGGTAGGTGTCTTTTTTGATTGTTAGGTAAGGTCATGGTTTCCTGAAAGCTATATGTTTATTGGGGTGTGGCATGATGTGGGAATTGAAGGATTATTTATTCCAGTCTTCATAATCTGCCTTTGTTTGTCCCTGCCTTTTCAAATATTCTTAGCATGTTGATTGTTTTCTCTGAGAGTGAAATCATGTCCACCATTTCAGCACCAAATTGAGCACTAAGTTCAGACTTGGCACAAGTCCACTGATGGTGTGTTGTAGCTGTTTCAACCCTAGAGGATGATCACAGTCCAAGTTTGTCCCAAATCTTCAGGTGTTCTCTTGTTTAGCATAAATCCAAAGAGCATCTACAAAATGTCTCTGCTCTTCTTATCCTCTCCCTATTACTAGAATAGACCTAGGTACCTCACCGTTCTTTGGTCAGACCCTGAAAGATTTTGCTGGGCAGAGTCACAAGGCAGAAACCAACCCATCTCTTATGCCTGTTGCTACGAACACTGCAAAGTTGTGACATACTCTGAGCCTGTAGCCACCAAGACCACCAGAGCAGTGATGTAGGGACCAAAGCCCAAACTGGTATGGACTGTTCACTGCAAGAGTGGACTCATTGCCCAAGACCATTGCAACCAGCTACAGGTTTTGCTGGGTGGAAGAAAAGTCAGATAGACTGGGGACTGTCTCACCCCTGGGTACCAGGACTATTCTAGAGAATTTGTCTACAGGTAGACCTGAGGATGGGGGAATGTTAGGATCTTCTCAGTGTTAGATTTCACTAAATTGGGACGAAATTCCAAGGCAAAGTCCTGATCTCACTACCCTTTCCTATACAAGCAAATGGGGTGATACTCCATGCTATGCTGCCTAAGGTTGGTGTATTGTTGGTGAATACAGTCCCTTGGCTACCAAAACTGATGATAAACTGGATCTCATCTCAATCTCATATCATGAGGATCTTCACAGTCTCAAGAGTGCACCAAGGCATGCAACAGTTGGTGGCAATGCAAGCCAAAATATGAGTCCATCTAACTGAGGCATAGGTCATTGTCAAGTGCCATGATAGGTCTTGAGCTCTATCTATGAGCACTGATCTGTGACCAGCAGTGCTGCCTGAACTTGGGAAATGGATAATGGAGTCAATACCTGGCCATTGAGGCAATGCTAAGCTGAATCACACCTGCAAAACACCCGCACAGTCTCAGGGACAGGAGTGTTCTAGGCCCACTCCAAGCCTGGCAATGTGGCAGGCCAAAACTCCATTGTTGACCACTGGCACACAGGACTTTTATCTGATACCAGGTAGGTCTAGAAGCTCTGTTTGTAATCGCAGGACTGTCTGTGGGGTCTTTTGTTTCTTCCTAATATTGGACCTCACTGTGATGGGCCTAGCACTGAGCTCTAAGACAATCCTGTGCGAGCTTCCTTACCTGCTCCCCAAAGAAAAAAGTCTTGTCCTGCCTTCTGCTGCCTGAGTCTGGAGGAGGGGTGGCAGAGGCAGCTAGCCACATGACTAATAGTTCCAGAAGCTTGGTCCAATCTGTGGGTAATGGCCTTGGAGTAGGTTAGCATAATGTCTGTTCTCACTGTGGCTGGCCTCATACTGGATTTCAGGTCTAAGATGTGAACTTAATTCCCTCTCCCTCCTTTTAGCAGAAGGCATCTCTCTCCAAATACTTACATATCAGGGAAGGTAACACAGGCAGCTTCTTCCTGCTTTCTTCAATGTATCTTTTCTTTTTATTATAAGAGAAAAATAGACACTATTGTCTCTAACTGACTTTCTTAGCTCTTCTGAAGGCAGTTTGATGTGTGAGTATTTGTTCAAACTTGTGTGTCTGTGGGGAGGCAATCTGGAGAATCTCACTTAGCTTCCATCTTGCTCCATCTCAGTAGTTCAGTTTTTAATTTTTCCAGGAACCTCCATACTGTTTTCATAATGGATGTGCTAATTTACATTCCCACCAACAGTGTGCAAAGCTTCCTTCTCCTTCACATCCTTGCCAACACTCCTCTTTCATCTTCTTCATAATAGCCATCATAACAGGTGTGAAGTGATATCTCAATGCAGTTTTAATTTGCATTTCTGTGCTGATTAATGATGCTGAGTTTTATTTTCCCATACCTGTTGGCCATTTTAAAACCATTTGAGAAATATCCAATTCTTTTGCCCATTTTTAATCAAGCTGTTTTCTTGCTCTTGAGTTGAGTTCCTTAAACATTTTGAACATTAACCCCTTGTCCAATTGATTTATAAATATTTTCTGTTATATAGATTTCTTCATAACTTTGTTGTTTTCTTTTTGTGCAGAAGGATTTAAAGTAGTATAATCCTATCTGTGAGTTTTTCCTTTGTTACTTGTATTTTCAAAATCATATCAAAAACAAAAACCTCTTCTCCAAACCCATGTCCTGAGGATCTTCCCAGATGTTTTCTTCAAGTCACTTTATAGCTTCAGATGTCATGTTTAAGTGTCAGACACATTTTATGTTCATTCTTGTGTGTGCAATGAGATGAGTGTTCAATTTTATTCTTCTGCATGTGGATATTTAGCTTTCCTTGCAGTAATTACAGAATAGATTGTCCTTTTCTTATTGTTGAAAATCAGTTGACCATAAATGAACAGATTATTTGTGGTCTCCATTCTACTCCATGAGTCCACATGTCTGTTTTGATGCTGCTACCATGCTGTTTTGATGATTGCAGTTTTGTAGTTGATTTTGAGATCAGGTAGTATGATGTCTCTCAGACATATGTGGTCCACCCCCAGACTGGTTGTGACTATTTAGGGTATTTTGAAGTTCCAGAAGAATTTTAGGACTGATTTTTCTATTTGCAAGTGTCATTCAAATTTGATAGTAATTACACTCAATCTGTAGATTGCTTTGGGTAGTATGGACATTTTAACGATATTAATCTTCCAATCCATGAAGACATATAATCTTTCAATTTATTTGTGTTACCTTCAATTTTGTTAATCAGCATTTTATACTTTTCAGTATACAGATCTTCACTCACCTCTTGGGTTAAATTTATTCTAA